>NC_056744.1:361876233-362139854 GCF_019279795.1 Protopterus annectens
AGTATAGGAATGGTCTGGAGCCTGCACCTGAGAAAAAGGAGGAGTCGGGAAGAATTTTTGGAAATTCACTGTAAATCCTAGGCTGTGCAGGTGACAAATAGTATAGTAAAGATGCTGAAGCAAAGACTCTGGAGAGGAAGCCTGAATAAGCAGGTCGTCCAGATAAGGAAAAATCTGTATTCCCCTCATCCTGCAAAAAGCAATCACAGGATTGAGGCATTTGGTGAAGTCCCTTGGGGCAGAAGAGAGGCCAATGTGCAAAGCAGAGAACTGAAAATGCAAAAAAGTAATGGAGAAACATAAAAATTTCCTGAAATGTAAGTACAGTTGTGTACCCTTACCATAAATGTAGATGTTTGAGTGTATTCACTGTTGCAGTCATCACACACGGGTTATCCTGCCAGGGGTAGCCCTCAGTCAGCCCAAATACCAGAGGCTTAGTATTTCTGTGTTGGTTGCTGTCGCTCTAAGACTGACGTCAGGTCGTCAGTGGTACAGAAACAGGCAGCCGACGCCATTACATCAGTTTTTCTTGCCCCAAATGTCAGGAGCCCCCAAATAGGGAGCTACGTTATGGTGGAAAAACACCACCAGTAAAAAGTAAATACCAATAGCCCTGTAAGGAGAGAGAGACAAGGGGGCTGGAGGGTGGGAAGCTAGGACTGCAACAGTGAATACACTCTAACATCTACATTTATGGTAAATGTACACAACTGTACTATGTTCTTCGTGTTTCACTGTTGCAGTCATCACACTTGGGTAAATTCCCAAAGCTGAAGAATGGGTGGAGGCAGTCGAGAAGAGTTGGAGCTGGCTAGTATGCCCTGCAGGACTGCGGTTGCAAAGCCCGACCTGGATTTGGAAAAGATAGGCAGGTGGTAATACTTGGTGAAGGTATGAACAGAACTCCAAGTTGCAGCTTCCAGAATGTCCCTGGTAGGGGCTCCTCTGAGAAAGGCTGTAGAGGTTGAAGTTGCCCTAATGGAATGTGTTCTCACCCCCTAAGGGGGTGGTTTCCCATGGTGTTTGTAACAGAAATGGATACAGTGTGCTATCCATTTAGAGATGGTTTATTTTGATATGGCCTTGTCCTCTGCCCCCAGCGCAAAGCTGACTAGTAACTGGTCAGATTTCCTGAAGTACTTAGTCCTATCAAGGTAGAATCTGAGCTGTTTGTGCACACCTAAAGAGTGCAGGATCCTTTCCCCCTTATTTTGAGGATAAGGGAAAGAAGGTGGGCAAATGGATAGATTGGTTGAGCGCCACACTGGACACCACTTTAGGCATGAAAGTTGGGTTAGTCCTAAGGGAGACCCTGTCAGCATGAAAAATAATGAAGGGTTCCACAGCCATAAGTGCTTGTAGCTTAAACACTCTTCTAGCTGAAGTGATGGCCAGAAGCAAGGCTGTTTTCCAAGAGAGGAATTTTAAGTCTGCTGATGCTGCAGGCTCAAAGGGGGGGGGTAGCATGAGCTTTTCCAACACAAAGTTAAGGTCCCAAGCAGGGATAGGGGCTCTTCTTGGTGGCCTTAAGTTGTTAGCCCCTCTCAGGGACTGCTTGATGAGAAGGTGTGAGAAGAGAGGTGTCCCACTGCTGTAATGAGCAGAGATGGCAGAGGCATGGATCTTAATGGAAGAGAAGGACAGGTCCCTATGGAGTAGGTCTGCTAGGTAATCCAGGATGAGAGGTAAGGAGGGCTGTGCTGGATCCGCTCCGTTAGTGTGGATCCAGGAACAATAACTTTTCCACTTGTCAGCACAGGATTTTCTTGTACTGGGTCATCTGGCTTCACGTATGACATCCAGTACCTGCTTGCTTAGGCTGGCCACTGGAGGAGAAGTCAAGGAATAAGCAGGCTGCAAGGTTCAGAGTCTGCAATTTCGGATGCAAGAAATGTCCCTCCTAGTGAGACAGGACAGTTGGGATCTGGGGGAGGTGCCATGGAGGCAACAGTGACAGACTGCGCAGTAGTGGGTACCAGTGTTGGCATGGCCAGTCTGGGGCAGTCAGGATTGCCCTTGATCTTTCCTCCCTTATCTTGAGTAATACTCTTGTAAGAAAAGGTAGAGGGAGAAATGCATAGATTGAGAGGTTTGCCCACTGGAAAGATAGGACATCCACTTTCCAGGCCTTGCTGTGAGATTCCCTGGTGCAGAATTTTCTGAGCTGGTGGTTGTAGGAGGAGGCAAATAGGACCACCTTCGGGATACCCCATTTCTGAGTCACAAGGCTGAAGGTGTTGTGGTTTAATTGCCACTCATGTGGGTCTAGGAGATTTCTGCTTAAGTTGTCTGCCAGAGAGTTTTGGTTGCCTGGCAGGAAATGAGCTTACAGGTGAATATGCATGGCTGAGGCCATGTTCCACAGGGTCATGGCTAGCCTGCAGAGTGGGTAAGAGTGGGTTTCCCCCTGCTTGTTGATGTACCACATCACTGTGGTGTTGTCTATTTTGATTAGTAGAAGCCCTGGAGAGAGTAGGGATCTGAAAGCTGTCAGAGCATGCTGAACAGCTAGCATCTCTTTTTGGTTGATGTGCAAATGAATTTGATTTGGGCTCCAGTGGCCCTGAATGCACCTGCCGTCCAGATGTGCACCCCAGGCATAGTCTGATGCATCTGTGGTTAGGGTCTGGGCGGTGTGGGGTTGAGTAAAGGGAAGCCCCTTGTTGTGGTTGCATGCTGCTGCCCACCAAAGAAACTCTTCCCTTAGACAAGGTATGATAGGTATGATAGTTTCCAGGTCCTGAGAATGTTGGCACCAAAGACTTTTTAAGTACCACTGAAGTTTCCTCATATGCAGTCTGGCATGTGGAATTAGTAGAATGCAGGAGGCCATGAACCCTACAGCTTGCAGGATTTTCCTTGCGAATAACTGGGTTCTAGTGGCCATTTGAGAAAAGTAGCCTGTCAGGTTTGCTTGTTTTTCTTGAATAAGGAATGCCATCTAGGATGCTGTGTCCAAGCTTGTTCCCAGGAATACAATTTTTTGACTGGTGACTAGTTTGGATTTCTTTTTGTTGATTGTGTACCCCAGGGAGGTTAGAAGGTCCTTTACAAATGTCAGGTGCTGCAACAACATTTCCTGACTGTCTGCCTGAATCAGGTAATCGTCCAAGTATGGGTAAATTTGAATACTTCTCTGTCTGCAGTAGGCAATGGCTGGAGCCAGGCATTTTGTGAAAACTCTGGGAGAAGTGGATAAGCCAAAGGGAAGTGCAAAGAACTGATGATGCATAGATCCTGCCCTGAAACGTAGATATTTCCTGCAGGAGTCCCTGATGGGGATGTGCAGATAGGCCTCCTTTAGGTTTAGGGTCGCTAACCAGGCATCTTTGGACAGCATAGGGAAAAGCTGCTGTAGGGTGAGCATTTTGAATTTTGGTACTACCAGGAAGGTGCTTAGAATGGAAAGATCTAAGATTGGGCGCCAGGTGCCCTCTTTTCTGGGTACCAGGAAAAGGTTGGAATAAAAACCTTGGCATATCTGTTCTGCAGGAACAGGCTGAATTGCCCTTATGGAGAGCAGGGACTGAACTTGGTTTTGTGCCTCTGCCACTGGTTTGGAGGAAGGTCTGGGAACCCTTTTGGGGTTGGCAGCGTATGGAAATAAAATTTGTACCCCTGGGATACTACGTTGAGGACCCATCAATCGTTGGTGATGGAGGTCTAGTTTTTACATAGTGGGCAAGTTTTCCTCCTAGGGGCACGAGCAGTTGGGCAGAGGTGTGGGGAGGAGTTGAGAAGTCATTGTGAATTCTTTCCATAAGGGGGTGGGTCTTAGCACTCCCTGTTTTAGAAGTGGAGGTACTCCATTGCTTAGATCTCTGCATACCCTGAGACTGTAATCTGGGGGCCTGTTTCCCCTAGGTCTAGTTTAAGGTGGCCTTGAGGGGGCTGGAAAGGACCAATGTTTTGAGGTGCAATGCCTACTGAATCTTGGAGGCTGCACTTGCAAAAAATCTTTGTCTGCATAGACTTAGCTTTTTCTTCCATCTTTTTTAAAACCTCTTCTGCTTTGATGCCAAACAGATTGTCCTTGTTCAGAGGTGCGTCCAATAATTTTGATTTGACATGATCTGGCAAGGTCTGCTCCTTAAGCCAGGCATACCTTCTAAGTAGAGAACCTGTGACTGCTGCCCTGAAGATGATTCTAGGGCATCAAACCCACATTACAGGGCATGCTTGTTGACTTGGCTTGCAGAATGCATAAGCTCCGGTAAGTCTTTATTTTCTGCACAGTCAGGGAAGGTAGATAATTTTTGCTTAATAAGTTCCACAGTATGCTGCTGGTATTTCAGCATGTGGAACTAACAATTTAATGCTCTATTGGCAAGAGTTGCAGAGGTGTATACTTTTTTACCCCATCTTTCTAAAGCTCGGGAATCCCTGTCTGATGGGGTGGGATTCTTAGCTGTAATTGCTTTTATTCCTTTAGGTCCTTGGGAGATGACCTCTGGGTCAGCAGTAGGACTTTTGAAGATAAATTTATGTGGGTCAGGGACTCTGTAGTACCTGTCAGGTTTCCTGGGAGCAGGGGGTAAAGTATCAGGAGTTGGACTGGATTCCATAAAGACAACATCCAGAACAGGAGGGATAAGCTAAGGGTCTGTGCTGTGGTAAATCTAAAAATTCCCTGAGTCTCTTTTTGGACTGAGGATAATCCTGGCAATCCCAATGGAAAAGCTCTCTCAAAGTATGTAGGGTTTCACCAAAAGAAAATTCCTCTGGAGGGGAGGCAGAAGGAATGGATTCCTCTGCATCTGAATCCTCACAGGCAGATAACGGCATGTCTTCATAATCAAAAACCTCAGAGTCATCGGACTCTTGGTCAGATAAAGCTGCTGGGGACAAGTCTCTTTTTCTTTTAGCAGGGGAAGGTTGGCTTCCCCTAATCAGCGTGATAAGGTCTTCCGCCATTTTAAGCATCTGTGATTGTGGCAAAGAAGCAGACGTTTGAGTTAGGGCCGTCGTTTTTTTTAGGTGTAGCTCGTTCTCTTGGCCTTAGAAACTTGGTAGTTTTAGAAAGAACTGAAGACACAAAAGAAGTCATTGGTTTGTGTTGAATATCGGTAGTGCGAAGAACTTCCTCAGAAGCCGGTGCCTGCACAACGGCTCTGGACCCATCCAAGGTAGAGACATTCGCAGGTTCCATAGTCAAAGAAGAGTGTTGCGGCATACTCTACTCCGAATGGGTCTCGGTAGTGGCTTGCGAATCCATTGAAGCATACATCAGGGCTGCAAAAGCACCTCGCTGAGTTCCGGCAAACTGGCGACTAGCTTAAATGAAGCGTTGGTGGCAGGTTTGGACCTGTGCGGTCTCTGTCTTTATCCTTATGTTTTTGCAGATCATCAGTAGTCAAATGGCTTACCAAAGCCATTTCAGAATACGGAGATCGAGAATGAAAGTATTTAGCTACAATAAGGGCCCAACAACAAATAGTTCAGGTGTTGAACAAAGCACAAAACCGGCAGCGAGGTATGTCGAGGTGTGGGCCTAAACAGGTGACGCAGTAAGAATGGAAAGCTCAGTGTGGTATTTGCTTTGCACAGGCGAGACAATTGTTAACTTTTTCTGACATCGATTAAAGCAATAAAAACCGATCCCCAATGGGGTACTTAGCTTTAGAAGACTTCAACTTCAATTTTTGAAATGAAAAACTCAGGTAGCGGCCGAGCGGCACTCGTGTGAACTGTTTCTGCTTCGGGCCCCTCTGCAAAAAAGACTGGGGTAATGGCGTTGGCTGCCTGTTTTTATACCAGAGACCTAACGTCAGTCCTGAAGAGACAGCAACAGACGCAGAAATACTAAGTCTCTGGTATTCGGGCAAACTGAAGGCTACCCCTGGCAGGATAACCCAACTGTGATGACTGCAACAGTGAAACATGAGGAACATCATGGAGATAGGCATCCTTGACATCCAGAGAGACTAGAAAAGCCTGACAGTAAACAAGATTTTAAGGGATAACATTTGAACGGAAGAAACCTTCAAAAAGGTGTTGGTGGGAAAGATCCAGAATGGGTCTCCAGGTGCCTTCTTTCCTGGGAACCAGAAACATTCTGGAATAAAACCCCTTTCCCTTTTTAGGAGCAGAAACTGCTTGAATGGTTCCTTGAGACAAAAGGCTCTGAAGAACATCCAGAAAAAGGGCACTCGTTCCTGAGGAGGAAGAGGAATGCCTAAAAAAGGGGGAAGGGATTTCCAAACCATGTAATACCTCTGATAAATGATGGATAGATCCCAAAAATCTTGAGTGATCCTTAAATAATTAGGAAGGGACAGGGGAAAGATGAAGAGATAGAAGAACTTGGTTTAGAAGGGAGGGAAGAAGACAGTCAGACAGAACCTGGCTTGTCTGGAAAAAGAGGCTTCTGAGCTGTAGACGTCTGAGTAAACTTAGCAGGAGGAGCTCTTCTAGCACCCTTTATACCTTTGGGAGGCGGGTAAGACTATCTACAGACAAAGGTAGAGTTTGTAGGGTAATTCCTCTGAAATCTGGCAACAGGGAAAACAAAAATGTTTTAATTCTTGCACAACCTTATCCTTTTCCTGAATAAACTTCAAAAGCTCAGCAGCTGCAGAACCAAATAGATTTTTATTATCAAGAGGAGCATCCATCAACTTGGCCTTAATATCATCAGGCAGAGGCTGAAGGTGAAAATAGGAATACCTCCTCAACACAGAACCAAAGGCAGCAGCTTTTGAAGAGACATCAGCTGTGTCAGAACTACATTTAATGGAATGATGAGGTATCAGCTGTGCTGGAACTACATTTAATGGAATGAAGAGGCATCAGCTGTGCCAGAACTACATTTAATGGAATGATGAGGCATCAGCTGTGCCAGAACTACATTTAATGGAATGATGAGGCATCAGCTGTGCCAGAACTACATTTAATGGAATGATGAGGCATCAGCTGTGCCAGAACTACATTTAATGGAATGATGAGGCATCAGCTGTGCCAGAACTACATTTAATGGAATGATGAGGCATCAGCTGTGCCAGAACTACATTTAATGGAATGATGAGGCATCAGCTGTGCCAGAACTACATTTAATGGAATGATGAGGCATCAGCTGTGCCAGAACTACATTTAATGGAATGATGAGGCATCAGCTGTGCCAGAACTACATTTAATGGAATGATGAGGCATCAGCTGTGCCAGAACTACATTTAATGGAATGATGAGGCATCAGCTGTGCCAGAACTACATTTAATGGAATGATGAGGTATTAGCTGTGTTATAACTATATTTAATGGAATGATGAGGCATCAGCTGTGCCAGAACTACATTTAATGGAATGATGAGGCATCAGCTGTGCCAGAACTACATTTAATGGAATGATGAGGTATCAGCTGTGCCAGAACTACATTTAATGGAATGATGAGGCATCAGCTGTGCCAGAACTACATTTAATGGAATGATGAGGCATCAGCTGTGCCAGAACTACATTTAATGGAATGATGAGGCATCAGCTGTGCCAGAACTACATTTAATGGAATGATGAGGCATCAGCTGTGCCAGAACTACATTTAATGGAATGATGAGGTATCAGCTGTGCCAGAACTACATTTAATGGAATGATGAGGCATCAGCTGTGCCAGAACTACATTTAATGGAATGATGAGGTATCAGCTGTGCCAGAACTACATTTAATGGAATGATGAGGCATCAGCTGTGCCAGAACTACATTTAATGGAATGATGAGGCATCAGCTGTGCCAGAACTACATTTAATGGAATGATGAGGTATCAGCTGTGCCAGAACTACATTTAATGGAATGATGAGGCATCAGCTGTGCCAGAACTACATTTAATGGAATGATGAGGCATCAGCTGTGCCAGAACTACATTTAATGGAATGATGAGGCATCAGCTGTGCCAGAACTACATTTAATGGAATGATGAGGCATCAGCTGTGCCAGAACTACATTTAATGGAATGATGAGGCATCAGCTGTGCCAGAACTACATTTAATGGAATGATGAGGCATCAGCTGTGCCAGAACTACATTTAATGGAATGATGAGGCATCAGCTGTGCCAGAACTACATTTAATGGAATGATGAGGTATCAGCTGTGCCAGAACTACATTTAATGGAATGATGAGGCATCAGCTGTGCCAGAACTACATTTAATGGAATGATGAGGCATCAGCTGTGCCAGAACTACATTTAATGGAATGATGAGGCATCAGCTGTGCCAGAACTACATTTAATGGAATGATGAGGCATCAGCTGTGCCAGAACTACATTTAATGGAATGATGAGGCATCAGCTGTGCCAGAACTACATTTAATGGAATGATGAGGCATCAGCTGTGCCAGAACTACATTTAATGGAATGATGAGGCATCAGCTGTGCCAGAACTACATTTAATGGAATGATGAGGCATCAGCTGTGCCAGAACTACATTTAATGGAATGATGAGGCATCAGCTGTGCCAGAACTACATTTAATGGAATGATGAGGCATCAGCTGTGCCAGAACTACATTTAATGGAATGATGAGGCATCAGCTGTGCCAGAACTACATTTAATGGAATGATGAGGCATCAGCTGTGCCAGAACTACATTTAATGGAATGATGAGGCATCAGCTGTGCCAGAACTACATTTAATGGAATGATGAGGCATCAGCTGTGCCAGAACTACATTTAATGGAATGATGAGGCATCAGCTGTGCCAGAACTACATTTAATGGAATGATGAGGCATCAGCTGTGCCAGAACTACATTTAATGGAATGATGAGGCATCAGCTGTGCCAGAACTACATTTAATGGAATGATGAGGCATCAGCTGTGCCAGAACTACATTTAATGGAATGATGAGGCATCAGCTGTGCCAGAACTACATTTAATGGAATGATGAGGCATCAGCTGTGCCAGAACTACATTTAATGGAATGATGAGGCATCAGCTGTGCCAGAACTACATTTAATGGAATGATGAGGCATCAGCTGTGCCAGAACTACATTTAATGGAATGATGAGGCATCAGCTGTGCCAGAACTACATATAATGGAATGATGAGGAATCAGCTGTGCCAGAACTACATTTAATGGAATAATAAGGCATCAGCTGCACCAGGACTACATTTAATGGAATGATGAGGCATCAGCTGTGCCAGAACTACATTTAATGGAATGATGAGGCATCAGCTGTGCCAGGACTACATTTAATGGAATGATGAGGCATCAGCTGTGCCAGGACTACATTTAATGGAATAATAAGGCATCAGCTGCACCAGGACTACATTTAATGGAATGATGAGGCATCAGCTGTGCCAGAACTACATTTAATGGAATGATGAGGCATCAGCTGCACCAGGACTACATTTAATGGAATGATGAGGCATCAGCTGTGCCAGAACTACATTTAATGGAATGATGAGGCATCAGCTGCACCAGGACTACATTTAATGGAATGATGAGGCATCAGCTGTGCCAGAACTACATTTAATGGAATGATGAGGCATCAGCTGTGCCAGAACTACATTTAATGGAATGATGAGGCATCAGCTGTGCCAGAACTACATTTAATGGAATGATGAGGCATCAGCTGCACCAGGACTACATTTAATGGAATGATGAGGCATCAGCTGTGCCAGAACTACATTTAATGGAATGATGAGGCATCAGCTGTGCCAGGACTACATTTAATGGAATGATGAGGCATCAGCTGTGCCAGGACTACATTTAATGGAATGGCGAGATACTTGAGAAGAGGACCCCAGCAAAGAGATGGCCGAAACCTTGCCTCAGAATCAGTAAGATATGAAACAATTTGAAAAACCTGAAAGAGAAGGGCCAAAACATACCTAGTCATATGGAGTTGGTAATCCACACCCTAAATGCCAGAGTAGCAGCAGCGTACACCTTCTTGCCCAATCTTTCCATGGTTCTGCTATCCTTATCAGATGGAAGCAGATTAGTAGAAGGTAAAAGCTTGAAGGGGCTTATCAAAAAACAGAAACAGAAGGGTCAGCAAAGGGGCACTTGTAGAGAAAGTTACAATTATCAAGCACCTTATAAAACCTTTCAGTTTTTTAGTAGCAGGGAGCTGGAAATCAGGAGCCAGAGATACTGTGGAAAAAGTGTCTAACAAGGCAGCACGAACAGGAGGAACAGAAGAGAGCTTATGAGACTCCATTTGAAGGCGTTCATAAAACCTTTTCTGAACATCAAAAACTTGGGTACAGTCCCATTTGAAAAACTCCATCATATGGGAAATGATCGCCAAAGGAAATCTCCTCAAAGGGAGAATTCAGATTAAGAGAGTCCTCTTCCTCAGAATCGCAATCCAAGAGAGAGGGAATCTGGGAGAAATAGGCCAAAGACTTTTCATCAGAATCTACTTCCTGGTCAGAAGAATCCTGCTCCCTAGGCCTCTTAAGGGCAGAAGTGGACCAAGGAACAGAAACTCTACTGGGGACTTCAAAGCTATAAGAGCATTAAACAGACCCTGTGTGAAATCCTGCCATTCATGCTGAGGATCCTTAGGAGAAGAGGAAATCTGCTTAGTGTTCTGCTTCTTTTTGAAAAGGACACCAACTCTAAACATCTTAGGCAGTTGAGACCCCTGCCGACACTCCATCAGCAGAGTGGGAATCTCCTCCCTAACAAGAATCTGTCGAACTCCTCTAAGCCCTTCAGATATAATCAGCCACAGTTCCCCTTGAATATCTGATACAGACATATGTAGAGCCACCGAGGATGTGTGAGAAGCTGAATTCATGCTGGCCTCCAAAACGGTCGTTGCAGAGGAATCCAACTGAATGACCAGGAGATCCTTCAAGTTTTCACCAGCTTTCAGAGAGATGTCTGATGAAGGTGGCACAGCAGAAGAATCTGACTAAACGTTCTTGGCCATCTTCTTTGTGGACAGCTGACCCTCGGACTGGGATGACTCCACCATTGTACCCCGACATTGGTTCTCTAGGTAAATAGCTAAAGAAGAGAAACAACTACACAAAGTTTTAGGGACAAACGCCTGATAAATAGGACAAGATGCATTGTCGTGAGAAGTACCTAAGTAAAACAAACACAGAGTGTAATGGTGCTTATAGAGAATTTTCCTACCGCACTGGCATTGCCCCTTTCTGGGGAAGGCACATCTGTAAGTCAACTTTATGCCCTACGCCATGCATGGGGAGCATACATGTGAAGTATGATGTCCCTATTATAACTTAAGACTATGGTATACTGACTGAGCATCGGGAGACCCTTGGCAGGAAGTCCCTAAAGTAAGGAATATTGCAAGAGTGATATGGAAGGACATTAGTGAAGTACTGACTGCATTTGGTGTTCTGTGGGAGCACAAACAGATCGCAGAATGGTTTGCCCCAGCAATGGAAAATTTCCTTTGCTATCACCAGATTCAGGGACCACTCATAAGGAAAGAGGAGATAACTGCTTAGCCTGTTCGCAAGATAGTTAAACCTGCCAGGAATGTGTGCTGCAATCAGAAAATGGTGACAGGTCATTATGCATTCCCATACCCTCATGGCTTCTCGATATAGTGGGTACGATCTGGTTCCTTCTGCTTGTTTATGATACTGATCACCTCTACAAGGGAGCCAGTCTTGCAGTTCCTGTAACACATGGAGGACCGCTCTCATCTCTAGGACATTTCTACGAAGACAAGCTTGTAAGTTTGACCACAAACCTTGAATCATCCTGCCTTCACAATGCCCCCACACCCGAGGGAGGACGTGTCTGTGGTTACTGTTGCTAATGGAATGTGAACAGATACCAAAGGTGAAAGGAGTCACCACTTCAGATGAGTCCTGTATGACTCAGTTATTCTGACTGGGAAGGACATAGATTCATGTTTCTGAGACTAATGAGACTGCAGCAGCCCCCTTAGAATTCTCATGTGGTAGCTTGCAAACTGCCCCATAAGAACTGCCATTGTTCCCAAGATTCTCAATACTAGACTTGCCAGGGGGCAATCTATGTCCATAACAGCTTGAACTACCAGTTTCAAAGTTGTAATCCTGTCCTGTGAAAGAAACATTTGAGTTAGGGTTGTATCCAACAGATAGAAACACTATATGCTGACTGGAATTCAGACTATTAAATTCACCGTGATCCATGATATCCAATGGATCACAAAGATGAAGGTACTCCCCTCAACTACAGCAAAGACTCTTCGAAAGTGGCAGCCAGGTGCCAGTCATCCAGATAAGTGAAGATTTTGAATCCTCGTAAAAGTAGATGAGCTGCTATGACCATCATATGCCTGTAGGTGAACACCCTGGGGGCTGTGGTGAGATCAAATGGTAGGGCTCTGAACTGAAAGTGACTGGCTCACACATGGAAATGTAGCACTTTCCTGGACTCCTCCTCTATCGTTATACATCCCCCAACTGCCTCCACAGTAGAGCAGTCAATCAAACCCTTCAGGGGGGTTTGAGGTCATCTGTCTGAGAAAAGCCCTCTGAATCAGTGATTTTGTGGACCTTTCCAGCCTCTGGGCCCACATTCACTGAAATGGCCTTCTCTGCTATGGCCACCTCTGTCAGAGGAACAGTCATATGGATGGCAAGACTTCTGAACCAGAGAGTTTGAGCCCCTTTTTGCCTCCTTGGTACACCGAGGTGTCTTGCACTTTATTCCTACTGCATGAACAGTCTTGCCATCCTGCTCAATGTTCTGCATCCACTCTTTCCTGTCCTACCAAATACGGAAGTACCTTCGAAAGAAGCATTAGTGAATAACATTTTGAAATTGTCCACAAAATAGCACAAGCTTAGGCAAGTGTGATACTGGCTCTGGCTGCCCTCACTGATCCATCTGCCACATTATGAAGTAGCCACGTGGTCAGGTTGGTAATATTCGACACTGTGGACAGTGTAACCTGTAGATGCTTCAGTGACTCTAGCAAAACTGGATTCCTCAGAGCAGGTAACATTTGCTGAGTGAAATCCCTCTAGAATATGGTCATACAAGCTGTGTAAGTTCATGGCTCAAACTGCAAAGAAGCCTGAAGCGCAAGCCCTCTTCCTCAGTCTGTACATAGCCCAGGACTCTGTTAGGTGAGTGGATAGAAAGAGAGTCTTCAGACAAGTCTTTTTGGTGGCCACCACAATAACACTCAACTGGGGGAATTTTTGTCCAAAAGGGTTTATCCTTGTTGGGGGGAGGGGAGTTGAAGTATCCTGTTCAGCTTATGGAAGATAACTCACAGGTGCTGGGTTCCTGCCACGATTTCTTGACTGCTAAGTCCACCACTTATCAGCTGATGGCACCACCAAGGATGTAGGAGGAGTCATTCTGTAGGTCTCAAACAGCACTCTTTTGTCTTGAATGGGGGCTGGGTTCATCTAGCCTGGACCTCACAAAAAGATACATCCTTGTTAGGGGGCTGAGGGGAGCTCTCTCTATCATCTGAATCAGAGTCTGAGGTGACCGACTCATTAGATGAGTCAGCATGCTTCCTCATGCATGCCCTCTACCTAGGTGGTTCAGGGTAGACAGCTGTCTCTGCTGAATCACAGCTGGCTTGGGGTCCATGGAATGATACTGCCCGGGTGATACCTGATGAAAGGATAAACTCAAACAGTGGGGGTCACAGGGTAGATCTGTGGTCATAGGCTGCTGTTGATTCACCTTATGAGACAAAATGATTCCCCCCAGTGCTTGGAATGCTGCTTCAACTTCCATGGGATCCAAAGAAGCTTCCCCCCTGTGGTTGGCACCAACTCCCAATTGAGAATCCTTAAATCCAACTGTGTGGATGGCACCGATAGAGAGACTGGAGCCAAGGTCTCAAAGGCTAACATGTTGATACAAATAGAGCACCTGTCCACCCAATCCCTTGGCCCAGAGATCCCATCACTGGATCCCACTGGAACCTAGATGGACACATTGAATCCCAACCACTGGGAATGTATGAAGTCTGGATCAATGACTCTTGGACCAAAGGAATTGGTTGACCAACAGTATCCAGGGAAATTGTGAGGGAGCCTGGATCAGGGTGAAATGGATGGACAGGATCTGGTGGAGAGAGATGAGGAAGATCTAGAGAGACAGGTCCAATTTCTTAGGTGAGTGATGAATGGTAATGGGAGCTAAAGGCTCTGGATCCAGTAGAGGAGTTTACGTAGGAGTAGGGGCTGTATGCTCCTTGATCCTTGGGGTCTTCAGAGTAAGAAAAGGGACCTGAAAAGTTCAGTGGGTGTTTTCTCAACTCCGTATCCATAGACTCGGTTGATTTCCACGTTGGCTTCTTTGACAGCAATCCTAATTAAGCTGAAAATATCTCAAATGCCATGACCTATCACAAATAAGAGGCACATCACTTATCTGTCAGATCTGCGTTGGTTCTCCAAGAGGTGCTAACCAAACTCTAAGTTATTAAGTGAGGAGTAGGGTATTATTTGAAAAGTTTAGGAAAGGCCCATGGCTGGGGCACTAAATCAGCCAGATCAGATCGATGCTAGGGCTTGAGGACTCGTATGTCAGATTAGACGGACTGAACGATTAGGATCTAAGGAAATGATTCACTGAAACTGGGACACAGGATACCTTATAAAGTTTAATTCTGATAGCTACCAAAAAAAGCAATTACTAGAAACTGGAAATCAAAATCTAAACCTACTGTATTACAAGTACTAAACACTGTAAGAGAGATAAAATAACTGTGATTGTTAGAAAAGAGAATGAGTGAATTACATAGAAATAAATGGAATTTGTGGGAGTAATATATGCAGATTAACGTTCAGAAACAGGAGTGATGTTTAAGGATAGGCAGGAATAGAATGATTCATGTAATGTACCCATGTAACCAAGTGGTAAGAATCATGGCCTTATGTGCAGTAGGAGCAGGGTTTAAATACAAGGAAGAGAAATTAAGCAATTATTAAAGGTTGGGAGGTTGGCATAATGGTTAAGGTGTTTACCTTACAGACACAAGGTGCAGGGTTTGATTCTCGCATGGGGCAATTAGCTAAGCTTAAAAAATGGCCTAAGGGCAGTTAGCCTAGTACTAAATCTATGAACCTTTATTTGTGGGAGGTTGGTATAATGGTTAAGATGTTTACCTTACAGACACAAGGTGCAGTGTTCTGATTCTTAAATGGGGCAACTGGCTTGGCTCAAAATAGTCCACAAAGGCAGTTAGTTTAGTACTAATCTATGATACTATGAAGACATCTGGAATTCATTCACCTTGTTTAGATGTAAGCCGTGGTGCATGAGATTAGTACCATGATCTATAGTGTATAAGACGAGATAGGTAGGGGATCTAATAGCACTCCAGACCACTTGGTGCATGTCTATATAAATACATAGGTAGGGGTTCTAATCACACTCCAGCCCACTCAGTGCATGTGCATATATCCATATGGCATAAACTTGGTAGCCTAGACATATGAAGGGTTTTGCAGCATTTATGCTTTACTGGAAAGGCTCACCCAGACTCTGACACAACTTGCTGTGAGGGAAGGGTTAGTTTGCTTTTTATTTGTTGTATTACTTTATTGCTTTTTTACTATTTTGTATACTGTGATTTGTTTTCTTTACACTGTGTTTTACTTGTATTTTTGCTTTTAACTGCATATTAAAACTTGAAAAGAGACCACAGCACAGTCTCGAGTGTCAGACAGAATTTTTTCCTGCCATCCCAGCCTGTTACGTTTGCGTTCTTAAACACCATGGTCTTTCTAGTTGCTTGCCCCTTATGTTAATTTGAGCATATATCTCATTTCCTCTTTGCTTTTACTGGCTGGTGTAAGCAAGCACAAAAGTATCATTTTGTGAAATCACTCCCCTTCAACTATTTAAATTTATTGGCCATCCTACCGTATTCCATAGTAACAGAATACAAAAGTGCCCACCCCCTTTCAATCCATCTTGCTCTTTTAAAAATAGTGGCTCTCCACTAAAAATTAACTTTTTATACAGCTAAAATTTAAGTTACCCACTTTTATATCTAACTGTTTAGTGCACACTGCAGTGTTTAGGATAAACCATTTTTTCATCTTATCTTTAAGCATCAATTGCAAGGCCACCAGTTATTGAAGAGCCCACATTCTGCCTCTCAGTAGTCATCTTGGGATTAATGCTTCTGTTTTCCCCTGGTGAGAGAAGGAGTACAGTGACCTTATTTCCTGGAGACTGCTGATCACCAGAAAGCCTAATAACAGCTTTATAGGTTACAGCTTGGAATCTGTGCTTATGTTCTGATCCTGGTGAGAGCAGGAGCAGAGTGCATTGATTCCTGACTGTTTCTGGTTGGAGAGTGAGTGTCTGTGCTTAACATACCAATTGGTCTGGTTGCTACTCGAGGCATCTACCAGAAAAAGGCTGCAAGCCTGCAGATCCTTGCATTATCTGGTACAAGACTGTGGATCACCAGACAGGCCATGGCCTGCCTCTCTTCTTGGGATTGGTGCTAACATTTTGCTTCTGGTGAGAGAAGATGCAAAGTAGTATTGTTATCTCTAAAGAGTGAAGCTGTGGTGAGACCAGCATTAGAAGTACCAGGCAGTAGCCATTCATGCAACTCCCCTCTTTTCATCATTCTTGACAAGCTAATTCTTTGTTTTCAGTAAGTACTGCTTGATTTCTTCCTAACTTCAGAATATCTACCTAAATACTTCATCCTTAAATTTCCAGGGTCTACGTATTAGTTTCCCAGCAAGTGTCTGGCAGTGCTCTGTACAGACTCAGGCACCTTGAGTGATGTTTTTCCTGTAAAAGCACAAATGAAATATCTCCACTATCTAGTTGCACACAGGACAACTAGTTTGCAGTGACGAGCAATGTCCACATAGTTGCGAACCAGATACTCCTGACAGTGACTGACATTCTCACTCCAACAGTCTAATCAATAAAAAGGGTCTGTTGCCATGGATATGAACTTTCCTACTGTCTCCGTTACTGGCTTGGTGGATCTTGGTGTCCTGATGCAATGTAGAAATTGCCTCATGTTTACTGACAACCAGTTAATTCTCAAACAAACTGATATAGTATGTGAGAGATGTATTTACACAATGTCACTGGAGGCAAAGCTCTCACAAAAAAGTACTCCTAATGTCAAGAAGGTTGTCAGTAGTACACATCCTGCACCCATCACACACAATTCTAAGCAGACATATAAACCCAAGTATACTGAGAGACTTCCATGTAACCTTCCTAAACCACAAAGACCTCCTAGGCAAAGTACACATAAGAAATACCCTCTGCAGCCCCAAACGCACTCTTTCAAAACAACACCCAAATCAACACATAGAGCTACATCTCATGGAGCCTCTACCTCTAAGCCCATAAGGCAAGTCACCACACAATCCACCTTTCTAGTCATTGGAGACTCCATCGTGAGACACACCAATGTCTCTCTCACCAGGCTGAGTAAGGAGGAAATTACGGTTAGTTGCTTATCAGGGGCTAGGATCTGCCACATTACACATGCACTCAGGTCATTGGACCACAATTACCAATATGACTCAATCATAGTCCATGTGGGAGTAAATGACCTGAGATGTACCTCCCTAGACTATATGAAGACAGACATCATCAAACTCTCGGAATACGTGTCTCAGGGCTGGTATGAGCCTAGCATTCAGCAGCATTTTACCTTCTCCAAGGATGATGCCACGATACGAATAAAGGATGACTGACTTTAATAACTGGCTTAATTTCTGGTGTCATTCTAATGAGTAGGGTGGAATATTTGTCAGCATGGAAGGAGATGGTCAACAGACCACACTGCTTTGCCAGGGATGGTCTGCACCTCTCCTCTCTAGGCATTAGAATATTAGCTAAAACATTGTCTTCCCCCATAATGCCTTTTTTTAGAAAATGCCAAACTGGAAGTACTTCCAACATAGCAAATCAAAACCAAGAAAATCAAAAGGTATTACTGCTCAGTGCTATGAGCCTAAAGAAAAAACTCCACTCCCTAGAAGCTCTCTTTACCCTAGACAATGCTGATGTCTATGCAGTCTCTGAGACATGGTTTAAAGCCACTGAGAGCATACCAGTAGTGCAAGGTTATAATGCCTTCCACACATTTAGACCAGCTACTTCACAGGCAGGGACTAAAGGTGGAGGTGTGTCTCTATTTACATCAAAAATAAATATACTTCAAGGCTAGTCAAACAAGACAATGCACTTGAGCTGTTCCATGCTCAGATCAACATAGGTAAAATCCAATACCACTTCCTTGCAAGCTATAGGTCCCCCTCTATGACCCAGGAAACCCATACCATGTATTTAAACTTATTAGAAACACTAACCATCCAACCCAATACCAAATGCATGGGCGACTTTGATTATCCCACTATTAACTAGGAATCATATATGACATCAAACATGCATGTACAACTCCCTGGACCAGATATAGTTAATACACCAACCAGGGGTGCAACCATACTGGATCTAGTCCTCACTAATATGGGAGAGTGTTGCACACCCCCTACTGTAATGCCTTCCCTGGTAAGGTCAGACCACAAAATGGTCTCCTTTGAAGTAAAAATAAAATCTGGACCCCCATCTAAACCGGGAATATTCAGGAACTAATCTAAGGCTAACCTCCTGCTATTAAGTGAGAACATGACAAAATTTTAAGCACCTATAAACCCTGAGAACACTTCTGCCTATGCAGAACTGCTCACAGAAACCCAGTACAAACATGTTAATAGCTGCATAGAGACAGCTGTACACACCAGGAAGAAGTACAGAAATAACTCAAAAAAACAAGCCACCCTGGTGGAATCACAAAATTAATTGGATGTATAACAGGAGGAAGAAAATAAAAATTTAGGAGGTGCAGCACCCAACAGAATAAAAACACTCTCATCAAACTAAACAAACAACTCAGAGGACAAATAAAGTCTACCAAAGCCACATTTTAAGGTTAGCCTCCTAGGCCAAGGACAACCACAAAGCATTCTTTAGCTATATCCACACCCTCAAAGGCAATACACAATTGTGTGCAGAGCTCATTGTAAATGCAGCCACCTATACTGAGCCAGAAGACATAGCAAACCTCCTGGCTGATAAATTCAACTTCAACTTTACTCTTCTCTCTCCCTCAACCTTCCCTCAGGAAATATCATCAAATGCAACTCCCCCTACTATCACTAGGGAGCAGGTCCTTAATTGTGTCTCCAAGACCAAGAAAACTGCATTAGTGGGCCCAGACAATATCCCAGGATGCCTTCTAAATAGCATGAAACATGACCTATCAGGGCCTCTGGAATTACTATTTAACTGTAGCCTCCAAATAGGCTTTGTGCCTCATGAATGAAGAAAGGCCAACAGTCATCCCTCTGCACAAAGGTGGGCCATCTACATACCCTGGAAACTACAGACCCATACGTCTCACTAGTCTTATATGTAAAGACTTGGAAAATATTATCATGGAGATGATCAATAGAGATATAGTAAAACTCCACACACTGGACCCAACCAAGTTTGGTTTAGTCAAGGGCAGATCATGCCTACTCAACCTGGTGGACTTCTTTGAGAAGGTCACCAAAGCAATGGATGAGGGCATAACTGCTCACACTGCCTACCTTGACCTGGCCAAGGCATTTGACACAATACCCCACTCGGGCATTTTTGACAAACTCAAGAGGTTAGGGACAAACCCATATGTCATGCGGTGGATAGGCAACTGGATCACAGACAGGACCCAGGAAATTAGAATTGGGGAGTCCACTTCTACAAACAGGCCAGTCACAAGTGGTGTCCCTCAGGGATCAGTCCTTGAACTGCTCCTTTTTGGCATTTACGTCTCAGAAGTGAAGGCCAATGTCAGTGGTCTCTGGCTGACTACATTTGCAGATGACTGCAAATTAGGAGCTGTCATTGAATCTCACACTGACAAATGTTCTCCAGGAGGGGCTGACACAGACAAACAACTGGTGTCAGAGCCATGGACTAAAACTAAATGCCAAGAAATGCATAATAATATCCTTTGGGAAGTCATCCATCTCTGGTAACTATCATATTGACAACACACCCCTTAGAGTTGACCCAGTAGTCAGGGACTTGGGACACACATAGACAGTAATCTAGTCTTTGATCATCACATGTCCGCAGTGGTGAGAAAATCATTCTATGCTGCGCAACTTATAAACAAAGGCATAGCATCTAAGTCCAAGGAAGTCAATGTTCCACTGTATTTGGCATTCATCAGACCTATCATTGACTACAATGCCCCCTTTGATATGTACCTAACCAGGCATATCCAATAACTGGAACGTCCACAGAGGTTCCTCACTAAAAGAATGCAGGAAGTAAGTAATGTGTCCTATGCAGACTGCCTCAAGGCCCTATCCCTGTACTCTGTCTCCTACAGGCTTTTGAGGGGAGATCTATGCCTAGCTTACAGGGTATTGTCAGACCCCACTCTGATGGATCTCCTGCATATTCACAAAAAAGCAGTACCAGAATTACCCATTCTAAAGACTTAAACCCTGCCTGTGATATAAATAGGACCTGCTGGAGAGACTATGGAACAGGCTCCCCATCCATGTGAAGCAGAGTTCCTCCCTAACCCAATTCAAGTGCAACTTGGACAACTGGATATGAAACCAGAAATTAATCCCTGGTTTGGCACCTATGTCTCTAATGCAAACAGGTAACCTGTAAATAGTTAATCTTCCAGGCCCATGCTTACACTTACCAAGGGTATTATAACTTGTCAGAGATTTGGGATGCATAGCTACGCTTAAAAAGGCCCTTGTGGTCATTAGCCTACTAAACACATATGAACCTATGTTGTGCTGAAGGAGTTAAAGAAAGAAAAGATGTAATGTACAATGTGTGTAAACAGAAAAAATGTTGATATGGTTTGTTTTTTTCTATTAATGTATGTATGTATGCCTATGCCTTGAGTGATATTCTAATAAAGGTAATTAGAAAAATTCTTCAGACTTAGAAATATTATCAAAAAGCTGCCTTCTGGAATCACAGCTGGCATTAGGCACCTGCCGAACCAGAGCCCCTGATGATCTCCCTATGAATGAGGGCCCCCCATGCAGCAGCCGCTGGTTCCTCCATCTCCTCTGTTCTCCTTAGCAACTCGTGGACATCCGCATGCCATTACAAACTTTTTTCTGTTTTTTTTATTTGTCTGTAAGCTGCACTACTTCACTGAAGCAAGGGACCTGACTGGCTGCATCACCCAGGGAATTAAGTTGTCATTTTTTTTTTAATAGGGATGTGATGAAGCAATGACCTGATTGTTCCTTGCAAAACGCACAGCTTTCTAGATACTTTTGCTCCTCAGCAGGCTTATACACACTAGCTGTTTCAGTAAACATGAACCTACAACCTGTTTTCTCTTCCATAGGGTACCTTTAAATTATACATACATTTAGCTGCCTATTATGAGTTTTTCTACTTTGTAACACCTGGACATGAACACTACTAAGTCACTACATATTCAATCTGTTTATAAAATGGAGAAGAGAAAGTTCCTAATGCATCTCTCCTTTTTAAAGCACTTTGAGATATATATATATATATATATATATATATATATATATATATATACATATAATTAATTAGTTATTAATTAATTTATCTATATCTGTTTACTAGGAAAATCTATATGCATGTATACATCTATGCTAAGGCTGAAATTTGTAAAAGAGGACATGTGAAGTGAAGCTTAGGGGAGATAAAGTAAGGGATGTAAGTGCAGTGAGAGGAACTTTGAGGGGATTAACTAATGGTATGGTAGTTATATAGCTAGAAAACAAGGTCCTATTTGACTACACAGAGACGAGGTCATTATATGTTTTTAGATGGAACAAAAGCTGGCAGTTAGAGATCTTTATCCAGAAGGAGAGGTACAGTGATAGATCCAGGTATTCTTGACATATGAACTTTAGTCAAGACTTGAAGAAGCTGGGTTTGCTCCTCTGTCAGATGGAGATGGATAGAAATTTCCAGATTGTGGCAGTTCAGCTGGAATAAAGGGAGTCACAGTGGGAGTAACACAGGTCAGGAATCTGCTGGATGAGTAAGTTTGCTCATAAGAATATACCACTGAATAAAATTCTTCAGGATTATGTAGTTGTCTGAGATGTGTACAGTTTTATATGCTATTATGAGTTGACAGCAGTTGAAGTAATTTGGGTATTCAAGCCATTTGAGTTGTTTTTATGGTGCTGCAGTGGTGGGTTTCATTTACGTCTGTAGCAAATTTAGCTATTTTATTATAGCACTGTTCCAGTTTTGTAAGCTGGGTCGAATGCAGATTTGTGAAACTGGGGCAGCATACGAGAGCATAGGAAGTAAGTAGACAGCTGCTGTGCATTTCAATGAGTAGTCTGTTAATCAGAATTTTGCATTATATAGCAGTCCAAGTTTTTATTTTCATGATTACCTATTGGGCATAGAGGTCAAATTTTAGATTTTCATTAATGACGACAACACCTAAGAGTTTTGTGTGGGGAAAGAGACTCAAAGGTGGGACCACTGGAGGAAAGAAGGCAAAGTTTTATTGATTTATGTTTGAGCGTGAATTAGGGGTGAACAGAATCAGCTTAGTTTATTTAGGGTTTAGTACAAGGTTGGACTGTTTGAGTCAGACTTGGATGGAGGTAATGGAGAGCAGTGTGATGTACTGATGCACAAGGATGGTTTTGGTTGTAAATATGAACAGTCCAGGCTAAAAGCAAGATCCGGAGGGAATAAAACTTTAATCCAAATGTAAAAAACGACCCAGGAATACAAACAGTCCAACACAGTCCAAATAGCACCGGTATCCAAGTAAAGTTAACGGCACTTTCACTCTGCTAATGCAAAGCTTCATCAGAACTGACTATACATCCGTTCCCACTCTTTAAATACATATATTGCAAATTAATTAATTAATTAATTAACTTCCTTGCAAAAATATATAAATACATTGCTGTTGAAATTCTAAAAATGATGTATACAATATATACCAACAATGCATAAATGTGTAAAACATAATGAAGGATGTAAAAATAAAAATGAAAATAAAAACAAAAAATAAAAAATTAAAATATTTTAAATAGCTTGTCTGTACTACAAATTAGCCAAAACTTCAAGCCTTAATCATGTAGATAATGGCAGAATTTTTCAGAATACAGGATAGAAAATTAATGAAGTTGCTGAAAAGTCGGAGACTAAGTATTGAGGCTTGAGGGGCTTTAGCTGGTATGGGAAGAATGGTGGATTTGGAATGTTGCCATTTTGCACTTTGGGTCCTATTAGAGAGTGAAGTAGATATTAAACTATTCTAGGGCTTTGGATGACAGACCAATGAGTGTTAGATAGCAGTAGTTTGGAGTCAGAGACTGTACAGAAGGTTTTTGATAATTCAAGGAAGACTGCTGATACAAGGTAACTATTTTTTCTGTGCCTGTAAATAGCATTAAGAAAAGATAGAACAGTGCTGTCTGTGGTATGGGCGAAATCCACGATGACAGTGGGACAGGAGGATGTTGTTTCGAAAACAGGTTAGTAGTTGAAAGTGGATGTATTTCTGTATTTCTCAAGGATCTTTGACAAAGGCATGACTATGGTAATGGGTATGAAGTTAAAGAAATCAGTAGGAGGGCACTTGAGCATACTTGCCAATGTCCACATGTGTATCTACCCTTAATGAGTGGCATTGCAGACTAACTTATCACTTGTAGCTTTTGCATTCTTAAAGGTAAACGTAATGTTCCTACCTATAGCATTTTGAGTACCTCATATGATTTAATATAGTAATGTATTTATTTATACATTCCTTTGGTACACAAACATTTAAAGCAAAAGTGGAGATGAACCCTGCTTTATTTGGTGAATCTCTATGTTCTGTAGCATTCCTTTCTAGTACTGCTGTCCTCTGTAAGACTAATACATTACTGAAGTTCTGATCAAATTCATTGTCTCTGAACAGGCGCTTTTAATAAATATACTTTTTTATATCACTTAGACCTTTTTCTGTATGTCTTTTCCTACCATGCCTGTCAGACCCTTTTCATGAAATGTGTTTTCATATCACATGTACATTTTCTCCTAAATGCATTTTCCTGCCATGCTTGCACAGTATCAAGTGTCTCCCTGCCATACTAGCTCATTTCTTTCCTGTGCTATAGTTTTCTCTTTGAGACGAGATCAGACTTTGAGGGGAAAGAGACATCACATAGGCACCAGATGTCCACGTCTTTGCTAGCATCCCAGCAATGATATTTTTGTTTTGGCCTTAGCCAGGCCTCTAGTGGCTGTTGTGTGCACCCACATCACTGTAGAGCATCCTGTACCCTCCCCCTCTCTGCATACTGCAACCATATAACCATTAAGGGCTACTTTCATTAGCTTAGGATCACCAAGCAGACTTTCCCCAATCCTGTAGTCATTGGTAAAATACAAGCATCATCTTGCGTGACAGCATATTGGTCTGACTGGGTCCTCCATAGCCTCTCCTCAGATGGGAGTGTCAACAAATTCCACTCACTCCCACCTTCCCCTGCCCAGCTGTTCCAGTTCCAGAGATGCTGTTTAGCCTTGGGTCATGCGGGTTGAAGTCGGGACCTTGTACCTCTGTGCCATAAAACCAAACAACACTTGGGTCTTGCTCTAAAGATTGGCTAGTAGAAGAAAAAACATCAGCACCTCAAAAATCAGGATTTGGGAATATTCTGAGTCATATGCATGGAAGATAACTTGTTTTAAATAATAAAGGATTACAGTCTTCTTTCTGTTTAGTTTGGCTTCCAGCTCATCACTTTCTATAATGCTGACATGTACACATCTAAGACTTTTTCCATTTATTGGTGCTTAAAAAGGAGATAAATATAACAGTTACTGATGTAATCCAAAAATTCTTTAAGACATTGTGAATTACACTGCCAAACGACTAACAGTTTTTTACTAAAATCTTTATTAATTCAGAGTGAAAACATTGAAGAAAACACACCATAGTAAAATTTTTTTCCTGCAGTATACGTTTCCTTTTCAGAATTAACACTCACTCTGACATTACAGAAATTGTCCAGGTCCTTCCTCCACTTAAACCTTACTCCTCTTCCAGAACATTATTCTGCATGTATTGTTCACACAGATTCAGTTTACTACTATCTAATTTGCTCACTCCTTTTTCTAAAGATCTCACCTCCATTTATTTTATCTCCTTTGTAGTATATTTAGTATTTCATTTACAGTAGGTTTAAATTTTGATTTCCATTTTCTAGGCATTGTTTTCTGGCAGCCCAGTAGCATTAATTTTCTTAAGACCTTACTCTGTCTAGAAAAGTCAGAGCCGATGTCTCAGCTCAAAAGAATCATAAGTAGGTACTAGGCTATTGGCCCTAGGGCCTATACAAGCCTAGCCAAAAAGGTACCCTGGCTTTTGCCACTCAAGAAAATTATTTTCCTGTGCCCCTGTCAAGCAGAACCACAGAAGTGATCCCTGGGGTGAATTTCTTATTACCCATCCAATCATCAAGATTCTTCTTAAAGAGTGCTAATGAGGAGCTCTGTTTGACATAAATAGGTAGTCTGTTCCAGAGTATGGGATGTCTCTGGGACAGGAATCTATTCCTCCAGCATGTTTTGTTTATTGTGGTGACAAGGTTTAGGTCCCTAGAGCGTGTAGCTCGGAGGGATTGTGATTTCTTTAAGTGGAACATGTCCAACAACTCTGTGTTTGACATAGCTTTGTATGTTAGGCAGAGATCGCCTCCGAGTAGGCGATATGCAACGGAGTAAAGCTGGAGTTTTTTGAGTCGGTCTGCGTAGGGCATCTGTTTGAGGCCAGTAATCCTCTTTGTGAGGTATTTCTGCAGCCTTTCCAGTTGTTGTAGATGTCTTGTGAGGTACATACCAAAAGGGGCATTATACTCTATAATTGGTCTAATGAGTGATGAGTAGAGGGGAACAATGCCCTCTTTTTTTCTGGATGAGAAACCTTTTGTGATGAGGTGTGCCACGTAGAAGGATTTCCTGACCACTGTGGTGATGTGATTATCAAAGGAGAGACTACTGTCCACCTGTGTCCCAAGGTCTCATCACACTTTCGGTGTTAAGTAGACTACCGCCTATGTGGTAGTTCATGGATACAGAGTTTTTACCAAAGGGGATGACAATGCACTTTTCAGCATTGAGCTTGAGACCATGGCTTTGACACCAGGCATCGGTCTCAGTGAGGCCCTTTTGTAGGATGTCCACATCGTTAGGTGTTTCGATTATGGCTCCTAGTTTGCAGTCATCTGCAAATTTAGTTAGCCAAAGACCTTCTGTGTTAGCCTATACTTCAGAGAAGTAGATACCAAACAGGGGAGGACCCAGGACTGAACCCTGTGGTACTCCATTTGTCACTGGTCTGAAGTCGGATTTGGAGTCTGCTACTTTCACAGTGTGGGGTCTGTCAGTAAGCCAGTTGGCAACCCATCTTGTGACATAGGGATTTATACCTAGTTTGGTGTCAAACGCCTTGGCAAGATCTAGATAGGCTGTGTGAACCACCTTACCCTCATCTATGGCTTAGGTGACTGCTTCAAAGAAGTCTATCAGGTTTATGAGACAGGATCTGCCTTTTACAAACCCGAACTGTGCGGGGTCCAGAGTTTGGAGATCTCCAATGTCTTTGTTTATAAGTTCCATGATACGTTCCATGGCCTTGCAGACCAGGCTCATCAGGCTAATATGGCGGTAGTCCTGCGGTCTGTCGTGGCCCCCCCTTTGTGGAGTGGGATAACTGTCAAGGTGCGCCATTCAATGAGCACAAAGCCTGAGGTGAGGCTATGATTGAACATGGTACTTAGGTGGGGTGCCAGTTCATTCTGCAGTTCGTGTAGAAGGCAGCCTGGGATGTTGTCAGGTCCCATGCATGCTGTGTTCTTGGCTTTAGAGAGTGAGGTTTTTACCTGTGCAGCCATGATTACAGGAACTTTGCATTCTTCCGGTATAAAGTTTGGCTCTTTAGGGGGTGAGAGGGGGGTAAAGTTAGCACTGAACCTATCTGCCAGGATGATGGCAATATCAGTTGGGTCTGTATATTTAGTGTCATTGTGCTTTAACTCAGAGCAGATCTGAGAGTTGCCATTGAGATTCTTGACAAAGCTATAGAATGCTTTGTGGTTGTCTTTAGAATCAGTGGTGATTTTGTTTTCATGACTAGCTTTGGAGGATTTTATGAGGGATCTCAGCTTCTTACTGAGGCTGACCAAGGAGTTTCTCCAGTCATGGGATTTTACTCTTTTTTGCAACAGTTTCTTTCTTCTTTTGTAGAGTTTGTTTATGGCAGATTGGCTTCCTTTTTTTTGGAGGATAGCATCTTGTTTCTGTTAAGGATAGCACGATCCATGCACTTGTGTAAGTACTTATAAAGTGCATTTGTGTAGGATTCATCAGTCGTACCTCCATTTCATTTATTACAGTGATTTGCTACTCCAACATTTCTGGCAAAACACTCTGTTGGGAATTTTAAAATCTACCAACTTGTTACATTACCAGAACATGTTCCAAATTACCGTTCTCTTTTTTCCATCACACTTTCTGCATTTGCTACCTACCTGAGGCAAAATTCTCTGAAGTCTGCTTGGGGTATAAGTATCTATGCAAACACTTCCAAGCAAAAATCCTAAATGTTCTGGACTTTGCTGTCCTAATGACTAACACATCGTCCAAGACACCATAGGTTACACAATCCAGGGTATACTCTGGATTATGAATGAAACAATTGTTTCCACCAAGTCATCTTTCTAGAGTAAAAGATTTATCACTTTTGTCATACTAGTCTGGTCAAACCAAAACCTAATGGCTATTAAAGCTGTTTTGTGTGAAATTGACATGTACCTTGTTTTAACATTGACTATAGTTATCATCCAGACAATTTCAAATTGTACATTTTCCAAAAACTTTAGTACATCACTAGTATTGCTTATCTTTGAACTAACAGAAGCTTGGAGTGGTCTTAACTTTTTATCAGGGTATAAAATTTGTTCTGACTGTTGAGTGCAGCAGTTGCTGTTCACGCTGGTGTCATGTTATAATTTGTCTTCAGTAGTAAATGACATAGGTAGCATAAAATCTTTCTGATTTCTCTACCTTTAAAAGAAACATAGATATTATCTGCACCTGAATTCTCCTCTAAAGCCTCACTCCTTTTGTAATAACTACAGTCTGTCTAGTTTTTCAAACAAATTTATATCATATACAGTGGACATAAAAAGTGTACACACCTCTGTTAAAATGCCAGGTTTTTGTGATACAAAAAATGATACCACAATAAATCATTTCAAAACGTTTCCCACATTTAATGTGACCTATAACTTGTACAATTCAATTGAAAAACAAATTTGTTAGGGGAAAAATATAAAAAATAAAAAATGTCCAACAAGCTAGTTGCATAAGTCTGCACACCCTTAAATTAATACTTTGATAAAGCACCTTTTCATTTAATTACAGCATGCAGTCTTCTTGGATAAGAGACTATCAGCATGGCACATCTTGACCTGGCAATATATGCCCACTCTTCCTTGCAAAAGTGCTCCAAATCTGTTAGATTGCTAGGGCATCTCTTGTGCACAGCCTTCTTCAAGTCACCCCACAGATTTTCTATTGGATTTAGGTCTGGGCTCTGGCTGGGCCATTCCAAAACTTTAATTTTCTTCTGGTGAAGCCATTCTTTTGTTGATTTGGATGTTTGCTTGGGGTCATTCTAGTGTTGAAAGGTGAAATTCCTCTTCATCTTTCTAGCAGACACCTGAAGGTTTTGGGCCAGAAGTGACTGGTATTTAGAACTGTTCATAATTCCATCCACCTTGAATAAAGCCCCAGTTCCAGCTGAACAAAAGCAGCCCCAAAGCATGATACTGCCACCACCATGCTTCACCGTGGGGATGGTGTTCTTTTGGTCATGGTAAGTGTTTTTGCACCAGACATACCTTTTGGAATTGTGGCCATAAAGTTCAACCATGGTCTCATCAGACCATAACACATTTTCCCACATGCTTTTGGGAGACTTAATGTATTGTTTTGCAGATTTTAGCTGGGCCTGGATGTTTTTCTGTATAAGAAAAGGCTTAAATCTTGCAATCCTACCCCACAGTCCAGACATATGGAGAATACGGGAGACTGTTGTCACATGTAGTACACAACTAGTACTTGCCAGAAATTCCTGCAGCTCCTTCAGTGTTGCTGTAGGTCTCTTGGCAGCCTCCCTGATCAGTTTTCATCTTGTCTTTTCATCAATTTTGGAGGGACATCCAGTTCTTTGCAACGTCACTGTTGTCCCATATTTTCTCCACTTTTTGATGACTGTCTTCACTGTGTTCCATGGTATATCCAATGCTGTGGAAAATATTTTGTACCCTTCTCCTGACTGATACCTTTCAACAATGACATCCCTTTGATGCTTTGTAAGTTCTCTGTGAACCATGGCTTTTGCTGTAGCAGGTAACTGAGTAAATGTCAGGAAAATCCTACTAGGACAGCTCAACTTTATTTGGCGTTAATCAGAGTCTCTTTAATTGATGGCAGGTGTGTACCCAAGAAGAGTGAATGCTGTAATTAAATCAAAAGGTGCTTAAACAAATTATTAGTTTAAGGGAGTGCACACTTATGTAACCAGCTTATTGTACATTTTTTATTTTTTATATTTTTCTCCTAACAGATTTGTTTGTTTTTCAATTGAACTGTACAGATTATAGGTCACATTAAAGGAGGGAAAAGTTTTGAAATGATTTATTGTCTTTTTTCTTTTTTACATCACAAAAACCTGGCATTTTAACAGGGGTGTGTACACTTTTTATATCCACTGTATAGTTCACTTAATCTTGAAGGGTAGTCAGAGTTATTTTGCACCATCTTTATCTGCCTTCATGTTGACGTTGGTATCTTCTCACTGCGTTATTTTCAGTGCCAACCACTGTTGAGACATCACATTATACGCTGCTTTTAAATGCAGCTCAGTTTTTTAAATGCAGCTCAGTTTTACATTAGTCGAACACTGCATGTTTGAAAGCAGCTTAAGTTAGGTATAGCAGGGGATTAAAAGTGGTGGGTTTATTTTAACACATTATTATATTATTTCTTATAACCGCTTTCACCAAAATAAAGTTACAACAGAAAGAATTTCACAGGTGAGTGGTTCGGTGCAGCAAGCATTATATAATAATAGTTTGCTGATGGAATAAAGCAAGATCAGGAAGTGAAAATGTGAACGAGCTTTACCTGATGGCCAGCCGTACCTTCATTTGTAGGCACTCTTTTCTATGTCTGCCCCATGGCTGTCTTGTGTGCCTTTGCAGTGTGACTGCTCTGTCTGATGGGGTCAGTTTATCTAATGCTGCTTGTGTGTTTTTCTTACCACAGTGCTGTCATCATCTTGTGTTTGGGAGTCTGTGTGTGGTGTTTCAGTTCTGTCCTGTGGTAGATCTGCGTGTGCGTCTGTGTTCAGTCTTGTAATAGTTTTGTCATGGTCTTGTATGTCTCTGTCCTGTGTATGGGAGTCTGTGTGGGTGTTCAGTCTTGCTGTAGTGCTGTCTTTATCATGTGTGTGTAATGTCTTGTATGCAACAGTCTGTGTTTGGTCTGTTCAGTCTTGCTATAATGCCGTATTTATCTTGTGTGGGAGTCTGTATGGGTGTTAAAGACAGCACTACAGCAAGACTGAACATTATTATGTGCAGGTGTCTGCCCAGTGTGCAAGAGTCTGTGTAGCCGTCTGTCTTGTGTGAGGGAGTCTGTGTGGGTTGCTCTGCTCAGCCTTGCTGTATTGCTGTCTTTGTCTTGTGTGTCTGTGCTGTGTGTGGGAGTCAGTGTGGGTATCTGTGTGTACTTCTGTCGGACTGGCTACCTTGATGCGGTACAGAGGCTTGTCGTAATGTAATAACATTGCTACTAAATGCCAGTCAGTCACAGCTGTCACTCTCTTGGCATTAAAAAGCCGGACAAAGCCAAAGATAATGGGGGACTTGCCAAAAATCAGGACAAATTTTAAATATTGCTCTTATAAACTTAAAAAGTTGCTAGAATAAAAGGTCTTGAATTACCATCCACTTTCTGAGGGAATGTGAAGTCTGAAACTCAAATGTCTGTCATTATTTAGTGAATTCAACCCTCATTGGATTTCCCAGAAAAAAATCCAGAAAACTACAAATTTTGCGGAACAAATCAAAAATGAGTCAAATCTGGGCATTCTGTGAAAATCTGGGCATTGGAGGAGTATGCAGTCACTGTGTGTGCACCTCTGAGTGGCTACCTTGCTGTGGTAGAGAGGCTTGTCATAATGTAATATTGCTATTAAATGCTGGTCAGTGTGTGTACCTTGGCACACCAGTTCTTAATGATCTGAATGTAGTAACACTATAGTGATCATTAAATGGTACTGGATGAGCTTGATAGGGAAGGGGGTGCAACGGCAATGTGGTCACACTTTATATTTTCCTGAGTAGGGGCCCCCAACTTGAAACTTGCTAGGGGCAGCCAAAATGCTAGCACTGTCTCTGTCTGGAATTCATCATGTACAACTCAAGCTCACCAGCATTTTCAGAACGAGGCACTAATAAGAAAGCTGGATATTTTCATTCAAAATAATATTTGATGTATTTTTGTGCATAAAGGAAAGATTAGTTGGTTAAAAGCACCACCATATCCTTATGGAAAACAGCACAAGATTCTAAAAACATAAATGACTGCAACTGATATTCTGGTGGTTAAAGTGACTACCAAAAGCACTACTTCATCCACATGTAAGATGCTTCAAAAATACAGACTAAGAAGGCTCAACAGAAAGCTTGGTTACCTGCTCCAAAACAAAGTTTAAAACCCACAATGGCAGGAATCTCCTGTTACAAAAGTTAAGGTAAGCCCTCCAAGAACAAGAGACTCCAAAGCCAGGCATTTTGATATGATGGAACAATGCCTTTTGATGGAAGGTGAGCAAGTCTCAATGAAAGCACAACAGGTTCAGTGTACTCAGAAGCCAAAGGGGCACAGGAACTAAACTGAGGTCCTTGTACCAAAACAAAATCATCAAGTTTGATAAGTAAGATTTTCTGCATGCCTTTTTAGCTTTTAGACTGTTAATTATCCGGGAAGAAAAAAGCGCCACGTGAGGCCTCAAAACATTATCCCCCCTGGCTCTCAGCCACGAGTGTGTAGTTAGGTTCAGCACCCGGCCACCTTGCTAAATCAGAAGAATTTTCTCCCTTAAAGAGAGGAGAGGATAAGAAACTAGGCTGCACTCTCCAGTGGAATGAAGGCTGCCTTGTCAATTAAGGGGCAATAAGAACTTTAAGGGAACATTTTATGTTCCTGATTTTAACAGAACCCTTTGAGCCAGTCTAAAGAATTCTTTCTCACAGCCCTGAAATAATGCTTTGAGCTTCTGTCCAATATTTTGATCATCTTACATTAGGAGAATCTACAAGGCCCAGATGGGATATCAGATTACTCAGAAAGCTGGCAAGTACCAGTTCTGTCAGTTCCTACATTAATGTGATAAGGTGGAACATCTCTGGATTGTGCCTTCACTTGTGATCCAAGGGTGCTAAGTGAATTAAATAATATGCCAACACAATGCTTTCTTCTGATAAATGAATAACGAATAATAGAAAATTCACAGAGAGGGTTAACTCTTACAAAGGCATGACTATTTTACAAGGCCAGTAAGACGACTTCTGCCTTGTTAGTTTATAAACCACATTATTGCACTGTTTTCAGATACCATCTAAAAAATCCCTAGAACAAACTTTTTCCTATGTTCTTTTAGCCTCCGTGCTTGATGACTAATAAGTATCCCCCTATGGCTCTTGACCCATTCATTCCTCTGCTACTGTGGAATGCACACAGCAAAAGTTATAGCTGAACAGCTGTCATTCAGGCAGCCAAGGAGGTGGCATGTGCCATATGAAGGCATTTTTTATTTTAGGCTCCTACCCTGTCCCTGGTGGTTGCTGTGAGCACCTGTGTCACTGCAAGGGCCAACCTACTATGCTCTGCCACATGTATACATGCTACTACCCACGTTAATGAAGACTACATCACAGATTGGGAACGGCAAGTTTACATCAATGGTCCTGGCTATTTTTGTGCGTTGAAACCTCTGCTTGTTTGGTGGTGATTAGCTGATCTGAACCACTGTTCCCACTGTCCCAGGAAGAGTCAAAGCTAGCATCATCCATTTACTCCTATCTTTCCTTCAGCTCTTCCAGAGATTTTACTGAAATTCACATTACCTGAGTGGTATAAGGGCTTTACTCCTCAATGCTGAGGTAAAATAAAATCTCTGAATGCTGTGACTACTACAGTATCTGCTATTATGTTATTCAAAATGGTGTGTGTTTTTTGTCTGTGAGGACAACCAATCTCTGATTTCAGTGGGACACCACGTAACCCCATCCTATGTCTAATGCTGCCTTCATCAAATCATTTGACACGTGAAGGGGGTGGATTAGAGAGATTATCACCAATGTTGTTGTTCTACCAAAAAGAAAACCAAGGGAATTCCCTGCTTCAAACGATTCTCCAAAATGGTCTCACAGACTCCAGAAATAATGCTGGAACTTACTCACGTGAAGCCTGGCGTTCTGCACCATCATGAAGCTGACTGGCATATAGACTCAGAAGGTCATGAACAGTCGAGACAAAAGCACACAGCCCCTTCTCAAATCATACTTAATTCTAGCCTCAGAACTCTTAACCCCTAATACAGTCTTTTACTAAATTTCTCCCCTACTCATATTTACCTCTGTCCCTTCTTTTCCCAGTTTAATTGTCCTTATGTAAGATGATCATTTGCTTTCCCTTTATGCTGTCCCATCGTTCTACTTATCACCTCTCTCTGATATTTTCCTTGCCTGGCTACTACCCATTCCTCTTTTACTTTTGTGAATTAAGAGAGAAGTAACTCATTTAGTACTTCAGCAATATCCTTGTTTTCACTAACTTCTCTTAAATACTTGGTTAATCCTTCTTAGGTTGGTCTCCCCCACCTTCTTCCTGTTGAAATGTGCCTGAAGATTCTTTCCCCTCCCTGTTCCCGCCTTTCTTATCTGTTCAGTTGTGCCCCTCCTTGCCCTAATACATTTCTTCTTATTTTTCTCCCCTTCACCTGTTTCCTACCATCTGAATGCCGTATCATATGGAGATTCCATATGAATCTTACTAATGTCCTCAACTCCTTCCACAGAGCTGTAGGTCTACATACTCTTGTAAACAGTGACTAAATAACTCCTAGCTATTTAAAAAATGAAAAAAAAAACTGAAGGATAAATCAAAATGCTAATTTATGGAAGAAAGAATTTTCTGTTTTTAACGTGCACCACTAATGCTTCCAATTAAAACTATCTGTTCCTAATGTCATCTGGCTTTTTAGAGGGTTTGACAGTCATACAGCAAACCATGAGGCTAAGAAAACTTTCCACCTCTGGTCGGGTTGGTGGCCTCTGACTCTTGAAGCACACATTTTCAAATAGAAAACCCTAGTGAAGAGAACAATGATTATCAGTTAGTAGGCAGACTAAAAGTACAGTTGTGTAAGATCTTACCAAAATGATAGATGTCCTTCTCTTCACTGTTGCAGTATTTATAACATTGGGATCCCCTGCCAAGTTCAGCCTGATATCTGCCCAGTATACCAAAGCCTTTAGGTTGCTATAAGGTACACCACACATCACACGTATACTCCTTGTGTAGTGTAGGGCATAAAGGTGACGTCTGCCATGTACCATCCTCAGAACTGAGAGCCCCAGTAGGAACTCCAGTCGAAGGAAAAGAAAAAGAAAGAGTTAACCGGTACATCCACAAGGCAAATGGACCAGGGGGTGGAGGGAGGGAGCACATACTGCAACAGTGAAGAGAAGGCATCTACTGTTATGGTAAGATTTTGCACAACTGTACTATGTCCTTCTATTTCACTGTTGCAGTATTCATAACATTAGGAAGAGTGCCAAAGCTCAGAAACTTGAGAGGAGGAAGGACCAGCAGAGCCCTCTAGGAAGTCATGAAGGACGGCCTTAGCAAAACCAGCTCTGGAGATTCCATCCAACTTGTAGTGCTTGGTAAATGTATGAAAAGAAGTCCAGGTAGCTGCCTCAAAAATAGAGTTAGTATCCAAACCCTTGAAAAAAGCACCAGAAGAAGCCCACAGCCAGAGTAGAATGAGCCTTAACAGAATACAGAAGGTTTTTACCATGAAAGGAATAACCAAAAGAAATACCTTTTGAGATCCAAGAAGAAATAATTTTCTTGGGTACAGCTAATCCTAAGGACCTAGGTTGAAATAAAACAAAGAGCTGATCAGATGTCCTAATGGTCTTAGCCTTATCCAATTAAAATCTGAGTTGTCTGTGTGCATCCAGTGTGTGCAGCACCTTCTCACTGGCAGATGGCTGAGAAGGAAAAAAAGTGGACAAATGAAGAGCCATCTCATTCACTACCTTGAACATAAAAGAAGGATTACTACGCAAGAACACACTGTCCTTATAAAATACCAAAAAAGGAGGACAAGCTATAACGGTTGAAGCTCAGACACCCATCTGGAAGAAGTAAGGGCTAACAAAAGTACAGTCTTCCAAGGGCAATGCTACAAGGAAGCTGAAGCTGCAGGTTTAAAAGGAGCCTGAGTCAATTTTTCCAAAACAAAGTTAAGATCCCAGGGAGGAAGAACAGGCTTCATGGGAGGCCTTATATGAAGGACACCTTTTAGGAATTGTTTGGCCTCAAATCTAAAAGCTAAAGAAGGAGATAAAGGCAGACAAGCAGAACAGATAGCTGATAAGTGTGTCTTAAAAGAATAAGCTAACCCAGCATTGAACAATTTACTCAGATAAGAGAGAACCAAAGTAACATCCACAGAAAATGAATCCAGGTTACGAGAAAGTCATCAAACAGAAAACCTCTTCCATTTGGACAAGTAGGATTTACTAGTATTGGGTTTCCTTGTCTCCTGCAGGACCCTAAGCACGTCCTCAGAAAAAAAGGTCTCTATGTGGAATCAAAATCTTATCACCCACAATGTCAGTTGAAGAGTGGACAAGTGTGGATGGATGTGAGAGCCTTTGCCTTGTGTGAGTAGGTCCACCCAGTAAGGTAACTTGTGATGATTGCCCTTGGCTAAATGCAGAAGAAGAGGGAACCAATGCTGTCTCAGCTAAAAGGGAGTCACCAACATCCTTGCTGAAGTTTGAACAGGACTTTTGGAGTGAGGGGAAGGAGAGGGAAAGCATAAAGAAACATCCCGTTCCAGGAAAAAGATAGGGTGGCCACCTTCCAAACCAGAGGAAGCTGTCTGTTCAGAGGGGAGGTGATGAGATCTACTTGAGGAGTACCCCACTGGTGGACAATTTCCAGAAACAGATCCCTGTGAAGCATTCATTTCTGGGACTGAGTTAAGGACCTGCTCAGTGTGTCTGCCATAATGTTTTGACCTGAGGGAATGTAAACTGCCTGAAAAGTCACTTGATACCGGACAGCAAGATCCCAAGCTAGGAGTGACAACAAAGATGATGAGCCCTTGTCCCCTCCTGTTTGTTTACATGCCACATCACAGTGGTATTGTCTATATAAATACCTTGAGAGGGCCTGGGGAGAAAAGAGGATGAAAACCATGAAGCGTCAGCAGAAGAGCTCTGACACTGATGTGCTCTTTCTGCTGAAGAGGCAACCACACCCCCTGCACCTTTACACAGCCAAAAGCTGATCCCCATCCCAAGTCTGAACCATCTGTGAACAGCTCCTGAGAGGGATGAGGGGATGAAAGGGGAGCCCTGGATTCAAGGACAATTGTTGGATCCACCAGTAAAGTTCCTTCTTGAGACAAGCCAGAAGAGGAACTACAAAGTCGAATGCTGAAGCCAAACCCACTTCAGAAACCATTAAAACTTTCTCATGTGGAGTTTGACAAGAGGGAGCATAGGGATGGTGGATGCCATGAACCCCAGTGCTCTCTGAAACTCCAAGTGATCATGTGACCCGTAGCTAGACACATTGTGAGTACGCTTAAACTAGCAGATACTTTAATGTAAAGAAGTGATCATGTGACCCGTAGCTAGACACATTGCAAATACGCTTAAACCAGCAGAGATAATGTAAAGAAGTAATCATGTGACCCGTAGCTAGACACATTGTAAATATGCTTAAACCAGCCAAGATACCTCAATGTAAAGATGTGATCATGTGACCCGTAGCTAGACACATTGTAAATACGCTTAAACCAGCAGAGATACCTCAATGTAAAGAAGTGATCATGTGACCCGTAGCTAGACACATTGTAAATACGCTTAAGCCAGCAGAGATGATCATGTGACCCGTAGCTAGACACATTGTAAATACGGTTAAACCAGCAGAGATGCCTCAATGTAAAGAAGTGATCATGTGACCCGTAGCTAGACACATTGTATATATGCTTAAACCAGCAGATACCTCAATGTAGTGATCATGTGACCTGTAGCTACACACATTGTAAATACGCTTAAACCAGCAGAGATACCTCAATGTAAATAAGTCATCATGTGAACCGTAGCTAGACACATTGTAAATACACTTAAAACAGCAGATACCTCAATGTAAAGAAGTGATCATGTGACCGTAGCTAGACACACTGTAAATACGCTTAAAACAGCAAAGATACCTCAATATAAAGAAGTAATCATGTGACCCGTAGCTAGACACATTGTAAATATGCTTAAACCAGCCAAGATACCTCAATGTAAAGATGTGATCATGTGACCCGTAGCTAGACACATTGTAAATACGCTTAAAACAGCAGAGATACCTCAATGTAAAGAAGTGATCATGTGACCCGTAGCTAGACACATTGTGAGTACGCTTAAACCAGCAGATACTTCAATGTAAAGAAGTGATCATGTGACCCGTAGCTAGACACATTGTAAATACGCTTAAAACAGCAGATACCTCAATGTAAAGTGATCATGTGACCCATAGCTAGACACACTGTAAATACGCTTAAAACAGCAGACACACCTCAATGTAAAGAAGTGATCATGTGACCCGTAGCTAGACACATTGTAAATATGTTTAAAACAGAGATACCTCAATGTAAAGAAGTGATCATGTGACCCGTAGCTAGACACATTGTAAATACGCTTAAACCAGCAGAGATACCTCAATGTAAAGAAGTGATTATGTGACCCGTAGCTAGATACATTGTAAATATGCTTAAAACAGCAGAGATACCTCAAAGGGTAATGTAAAGAAGTGATCATGTGACCCAGACACAGAAGACAGATCTTTTAGGTCCCATGTTACCATATAGCTTCCATGGAGAATAAGAGGTAAGACTTTAAAGGGTCAACATCTTGAATATTGCTAGCTTCCCCAAACTAAATTGCATACACTCAAGTCTCTCAACAACAGGTACTGTTATGACTCTGTCATAATCCATGTTGGTGTGAATGTGTTCAGACGTACCTCTCTGGACTAGAAGAAGACAGACATGATTGAGCTCAGTGAATATGTGTCCCAGGCAGGTATGTCCCTAGCCTTAAGCAGCATCCTACCGTCACCCAGAATGATGCCTCAATACAAAGAGAAAATTACTGACTAACAATTGGTTTAGTTTCAGGTGTCATTCCAAGGGGATCCAGTACCTGACAGCCTGGGAGGACATGATTGACAGATCACAATGTTTTGCCAGAGATGACCTTCATCTGTCTCCCCTAGGCTTCAGGCTTCGGCAACGGCTCTTGCCTCCTCCATAGTGCCTTTTTTAGGCAAAGTCATGAAGACAAAATTACCAACCTGAAAAATTCTTGTAAATGAAATTTATGCTGGTAATGCTAGGAGTCTTAACATGAAACTACACTCAATCATCCTGGAAGATGCTGACATTTGTGCGGTTATTGAAACCTGGTTCAAAGCTGCAGAGAGCACCCTAGCCTTACCAGGTTACTTGTCCTACTGCACTTTCAGACCCCAAACGGAGGGTACAAACCTAAAGGAGGTGGAGTTTCAATATTTATCAAAGACATACACACCTCCAGGCTCGTCAAACAGTATGATTGACAGGAGACACTCCAGGTGCAGTTAACTGTTGACAAAACACCTATTCAAATCACAGCTAGCTACAGATTCCTAACCATGACTCAGGATGCCCACTTCACCTATCTGAACTTACTTGAATACATCAAGATTCAACCCTCTACCCTGATACTGGGAGACTAACTACCCAACCATACAGTGGAAGACCTATTCTAGCCCAAACACAAATGCCCAGAGATTCCTTGACTTTGTCAGTGCCAATGCATTGGATCAGCTGGTCAACACCCCCCACGAGAGGTGAAAATATCCTGGACCTGGTACTAACCAACATGAGTAACCACTGTAGCACCCCTACAGTGTCATCCTCCCTGGTAAGATCTGACCATAAAGTGACCGCTTTCGAAGTCACCATCTCCCTTGATCCCACCCCCCTTGTCAGGGTCAAACAAAAAAACTTTTCCAAAGTTGACTACAACCTCCTGAGTGCAGGTATAAGCAGCTTCACAGCCACCATCCCTTCAGTTGGAAGTAGCACTAATGTCCAAGCCTAACTCAAAAAACTATCTGAGCCCCTACATTGCTGCATGGACTCAGCAATACCTGACAGGACCAAATAATCTTCCTCAAGGAAGAATAAACCTGTCTGGTGGACAGCAGCAATAGACAAACTCTAGAATAAAAGGAAAATATTGCTGTCCAGGACCAAGAAGGAGCAGGTGTCAAGTTGGAAGCAATCTCTCCTTTGTCTGAACAAGCAAATAAGGTCACTGGTGAAATCCTCTAAGGCTAACTTTGAGTCCAAATTGGCCAAATCCACCAAGGACAATCCATAAGGCCTTCTCATACATCAGCAATCTCAAAGGTAACACCCAAATCTGCTTTGAACTGGTGGTTAAGAACACCACATACACAAATGCCACAGATATAGACAACCTGCTGGCAGCCAGGTTCAGTGAAAACTTCACCCTCATGTCCCCCCAATCAGTAAATTAGGACATCCACAGCACCTTCCTCCCTCACCTCATCACCAGGGAGCAGGCCTTTAATGCCCTCTCAAAGGCAAAAAATACAGCCTCCATGGGACCTGATAATATCCCTGCCTGCATCCTACATGAACTCAGGCAAGAGCTCTCAGCACCATTAGGCACACCCTATTCAACCAAAGCCTGAGAACCGGCTTCATCCACGCCGAATGGAGGACAGCCACTGTCATCCCTCTGCACAAAGGTAGAGCATCTACCGACCTAGGAAATTATAGGCCCATCAGCCTAGCTGGCCTGATCTGCACAGCCATGGCACGCATTATCATGGGCCTTATAAACAAGGACACTGGCAACCTCCAAATGCTTGACCCCCACACAATCTGATTTTGTCAAAGGGAGATAATGCCTGTTAAACTTGGTTGACTTCTTTGAAACAGTCACCAAAGCCATGGACAAGGGGAAGACGGTGCACGCCACCTACTTTGACCTAACCAAAGCCTTTAACATTATTCACTACTCAGGCTGAATAACTCTGCAGATGACTGCAAGCTGGGCACTGTCTTAAATTCTCCTAGTGATGTGAACATCCTCCAAAAGGGCCTTACCCAAACTAATGACTGGTGCCAGAAACATGGCCTCAAACTGAATGCCAAGAAATGCATCATTATCCCCTTTGGGGAAAATGTCATCCCCACTAATTATCACATTAATATCAATGTAATAAGCATGCAATCAGTTGTACTGGACTTTGACACCTAGGCTGATAGCAATCTGACGTTTGAGCACCACTTTGCCTCCACTGTATGGAAGGCTTTCTATATGGCCTACCTTATCATAAGGGTATTTCATCCAGGAGCAAGGAAGTCATAAAATCCCTGTACTCCTCCCTTATCAGAACCATTATCGAGTACAATCCCCCCTTCAGCATGTACCATGTCAAGCATATGCAGCAGCTGGAGAGACCACAGAGGTTCCTGACCAGGAAAATCCACGGTCTCAAACACCTGTCCTATAGAGATAGGCTAAAACCCCTGGTCCCTTTAATCAGTCTCATACAGACTGCTCAGAGGTGACCTGTGTCTGGCATACAAGGGCATCTCAGACCCAGCCGTAATGGAAATGCTGGATATCCACAAGTCAAACTCCACTCGCGCAACCCACATGCAAGGCCTCAACCTGGTCTGTGACATTAACAGAACTTGTTGGCGGGATAGATTTGTGTCCCAAAGACTCCCCAATCTGTGGAATAAACTACCTCTCCTTGTCAAGCAGAGTACCTCACTAGCATTCTTTAAGAGGAACCTGGATGACTGGATGGGAAACAGAAAATACACCCTTGGGATCCAACCTGTGTTCCTGCTGGGCAGGGAAACAGGTGCTAACTTTGTGGGAACATGGGTGAAATTATTGGCTAGGCTTATAAGGGCCTCTGGGCCAGTAGCTTAGTATCGTCCTATGAACCTATGAAAGAAGACTTAAAACTGGTCACCAAAAAGGCACTTTCTTTGGTACCAGAAGCATTCTGGAAGAAAACCTTTTCCCCTTGAAGAAATGTCACAAAACTCCTATGGTAAGCAATGCTGAAGAGCCTGAGCAAAAAATTCTGTTTGGTTTGGATGGTAAGGACGTCTCTCAAAGGAGTTTTTTTTTTTTAATCTAGTGCCAACTGTATTCCTCTTGAACCAACTTTAACGCCCATGTGTCTGCCATAATCTGTTGCCAAACAGGAATGAACACAGCCAGTCGGGACAGGTTTTGAGACAGGGACAGGTGGTGAGGGGGAAGGAAGATGGCATGCAAGCACAGCTATCATGATGTTGTACACTGTTCCTTTATTGGAAAGGTTCTTGTTTGTAACTGTACCCCTCCTGCCATCTTTAAGTGCTTCTCAAGCAAAAAAGAGGGTATGGAAGATTTGAAAATGAGGGCCTGAAAAATGCAAAAATCTTCATAAACTAATTTCCCTCTTTCATTAAATTGTTTGTAGGACAAGAATAACAGGTGGGGCCAAATAAAGCCATTTTTCTTTAAAAATGGATTTATAAATTCATACTTTTTTCAACAGAAAATGTCTGATGCCTCCTCAAATGGTAGCAGAAGCAGAGGCCCTAGAATCATACATCTAAGTCATGTTTAGATACTATAGATGAGTTGAAAAAAAACAATAAGATTGAGAAAGGCACTCCCTTCAGGGGAAAGAGGGGTAGCTAGGTCAGAGGCACTCCCTTCAGGGGAAAGAGGGGTAGCTAGGTCAGTCAACTGTCTAAACAAACAACAAAAAAACACCCCAGCTTCCACATATGGGGCTGATACTTAAGAATTCTATATACCAATGTGGAAGAATAACCAAATCCATCCCAAAACCTTCCCCTCTATATCCTCTGGGGAGGGCCTGGATGATCCCAGTAGCCTGTTACCTGCTAGCACAGATGTCAAGTTTCCTACAGGGTGAGGACTACTGAGACTGCCTGTTAATTTAAGAAACTTTGTAAAGCTTATCTGACTTTTGGGGGACCGAAGGGCATGAATCAGGGCCGTTACAGACAGCATAATATGTCTCCTCTAAGGCTGGCACTAGAGGAGGAACAGGCTTAGAAAGATGCAAATCCACTTACAATATATTATAAAATCTCTTCAGTACAGTGGGAACATTCATTATTTCCCATAAAAACACCTTATTCATCCGGACAACAATTTGAGAAAAGTAACTCCCAAGGAGGTTGTGAGGACCAGTTTTCCACAACTTCAGTGTACTGCCCTTGAGCATCTATACGAGACAAAGCCCCGTCTCTGTGTATGCCAGACTCATCTAACCCATCTTCCTCAGAGATATTTCAACTGACCTGTTTAACTGGTAATGAAGGCTGTATATCAGGACTGACTAACTGTAACAGTTTATTAGCTAAGGTAAGAAAATTGTCTTTACGTATAGATACCATATCTTCAGGTGAACAGTTTACCCTTAAGTTTTGTTCTTAACAGCATTTTCTGTGATAGACTAGGAGAGGAATATGTGCCCCTTGACAAGGTCTCTTTCCCTAGACACATACAGTAGCATCTCCTGTGGAAACTCCTTATCCCATTTTAAATGGTTCACCCATGTTCAGTTCAGACACTGGAACAGCTGAAGAGGACAATGCTGACCCTGGCTCATGGTGGTCGAAAAGGACTACACCAGAGGAAACTGGAGAGATAAATGAGTGGTCTGAGCAACAACTGGCCACTGCAGGTTCATCTACCATCAGCTGATACACAGACTGAGCCTGCACAGGTGGCAATGACTCTCGGGTAAGTTGTTTTTTCTTCTTCTAGGAACTGTGGAAGTTGGACAGCAGGAGTGGGTTAAGTATTAATGCTATGATTGAGGAAGATGTTTTGGATGTGGCTAGGACTGCTGGAATGAGTCGGTTGTCAGACAAGCTGTCAAACGTCTACACAAGCAGCACACTTGCATTTGCCCATTCACACAAATTCCCCAAATCACTGTAATACACAAGCAGTACACTACCATCCTGTGAGAAAAACCTTAGAAGTAAAATTAGTTTGACAGAAATGATGGGTAAGTTATTGCAGTATATGCCAAGTTGCCTTCCTTGCCCACATGAAACACTGCCCCACACATAAATTTTTATAAATAAAATTTGTTTGTGTATCTGTTTTTGTGTTTGTTTACATCTGTGTAAAAATCATTTTTTGTGTGTTATATTTTGTGTTTTAAACTATAAAAATGTAACAGATTGTTGAATGTCTTTTTGGAGCTTTTCTCCCCGGGCCTCCGCTGAAAATGGACATGTATCCAGTCGGACTATCCCAGTAAACAAATGTAAAATAAATAAATAAAATGTTTGCATAAACAGTACATTTCTATATCAAATAATACCCCACATTAGCCAAAGCTAAAACTAGTGGTTCCAGACAGGACACTGATGGTACATAAGAAATACTGGGTTTTTTACAGGGACTAAAATATATAAAACACAAGTATAAAAAAAAAAAAAAAATTTACACACACACACACACACACACACACACACACACACACACACACACACACAAGTATATGGATCCCTTCAAAAGCTCAAAGTTTCAAAACTATGGACTTCAAAAGGCAAAGACCATAAGAATGAAGTTTTGAAACTTGAAACGTTTTGAGTGGAGATCGCCTTACAGCACAGAATCGGATATTTACCATTTTCCTCATTAGTGCGATCTTGGAGTTGGTATATTTATTTTATTTATTTAGCAGGGGGTGCAGGGGGGCCTGCCCCCCTGCAAAAATATAAAAAAAAACATTTTTTTATTTTTTTATTAGGTTTTCAAAGTATCAAAACTTCAATCTTATGGTCTCGGCCATTTGAATTTCAAAGTTTTGAAACTTCGAGCTTCTGAAGTAGATCCATATATATTACACACTCACATATATATACATATCTATATATATGTATGTACGTGTGTGTGTGTGTGTGTGTGTGTGTGTGTGTGTGTGTATGTATATATATATATATATATATATATATATGTATGTGTATGTGTATGTGTGTGTGTGTGTGTGTATGTATATATATATATATATATATATATATATATATACACACACACACACACACACACACACACACACACACACACATCTATCCACAACCCCCTTTCCAGTTTTTGCACATGAGGTCAGGGTGTCACCAACAGTGACAACCAAGGTTTACTCTGCTGGGACGCTAGCCCTGCCACAGTGGTTTTTTCACACCACACACTCGCATGCACATTCACACCTACAGCCAATTTATAGTGTCCAATCCATTTACTGCATGTTTTTGGAATGTGGGTCGAAATTGTAGCACCCAGAGGAAACCCACATCAACACAAACAGGACATGCAGACTCCACGCAGAAGGCACCTCAGTCGAGAATCAAATAGGTGAACCTCTTGCTGTGAAGTAACAACACTATCTGCTGCGCCACTGTGCCGCCTCCACATTAGAGACATTAAAAATAAATATTTTCTGTAGGGAAGGGTTCCCCCCAAAGGGAAGACTAAAGGCAAGCTGCTGCATGTGTTTGCAATGTGGGATGAAACTGGAGCACCCACGTGAAAACAGGCAGGACATGCAGACTCCACACTGAAGGCAACCCAGCAGAGAATTGAACTGGTGAACCTCTTGTTATGAGGCAACAACACTATCCTCTGTGCCACCTCTATATATATTTCTGTGGGGAAGGGTTCACCCCAAGGCAACCTGACTGCCAGAAAGGAGACTAAAGGCCAGCTGCGATTTTGTGAAGCCTCTGAACTGCTTCTTCGTAAGGTGGGATGAAAGTACTGAAGATTTTCCACTATGACTGCTGATTTTCCCTCTTCAGGTCTAACCAATCAGCAGTAAGAGTGGAAGTGTGGGAAGGAGACAGAGCTTTTGAAAGCGGGCCTGTTTTGTCTTGGGCAGGACACAACCCATATAGCCTAATGACTTCTACTGCAATGGGAATGATGACCAGACATTCATGTACCTGATCAAACTGTAGGTGAAGTCATTTTACAATGGATCAGTGTTGAACACAAAGAGAAGGTTAAAAGCATCATCACAGATGAAGTTTTACAACAAAAAAAAAGTGGGCTTAAAGCCCCAAGTGTCAGGAAGGGATGGAAGTCTTGCATCCAAAGAGCTCATTGTAGTATTTGCCAAACCAAAGGAACTCAAGTTAATAGGTCATTATGGATCATCACCTGAGAATGAACTCTGTATGCTTTATTCAAAAAGTCAGGCACACTGATACATTGATACACTGCCTCTGAAAAATGTCCTCCCCTCCTCCCTTAGAAGGCATAGACCTCCAGGAATACAAATTGTTGAACTGAATACACAGTTCTTGCCAGTGTTAAATACCTCTGATGCCTTACTCAGATGCAATAGTGAATAATCTAGGTTGTCTGTCCAGTTATTAAATATGCCTACTGACAGAGTCAGTGTAACCAACTGATCAGGTAGAACATTATGATCAAGCTTTAAGACTCACCTGGCTTGAGTTTATCTTTAAGATAGGGTACCAGTTTGTATTCCTTTAACACCAATTCCCAGTCCAAATCTGGAACGGTTAAGTTGGCCAGTGTACCAAGACATTCAATGGAAAATTCTTCATCATCCTCATTTGTGATCTGTGCTGCTAAATCTCCAACATAATCCTAGGATAGAAAAAACAAATGTATGTTCAACATCTTCACAACTTTCAAATTTTATGTACCACACCCAGATATGCTGCATGTCTATTTTTTAGGGAGGGGGCCTTGATTGTTTTAAGTTGTTCTCTTCTTCTGACACTGGACTTATGGTGCTCTAAGAAGAATCACCCTTCAAAAACTGCCACTGTCCACAAATCCATGCCACAGCATGTGGCACCAGGAAAGTGGGGAACCAGACATTGCTCAACTGTTGCAACTAACCTGTTTAGGAATTCTCCCTTTTTCTATCTACAAAGTGCTATTTACAGAAGACTGCATCATGGTTCTGTGATGAACTGGTGTTAGGTCCAGGATTGCACCTTGACTTATACCTACTGTTCGATGGGACAGCATCCAGTTCTGGCAAACCTTAACTGGAAAAATCAGGTGCTGAAGATGGATGGATAAACCAATGCAGACAGATGACAAATACCTCCAGAGCACCACGGGTCACATACTGTTTCTAATACTTTGTCTAACCTCTTCAGCCATTTTTCTGTTCTGTCTCAATCCTATACTTGCTTAATAAGTAACCAACATGTTATACTCTAACCAGTGAAGAAATAAAATAAAAAGAAACTTGAGTTTCCTAAACTATGAGGCATGTGCAGCACCCAATAACATCGATCAGAGAATAATGAAGTAGAACTGTATAAGTGGGTCTACATTAAATCATCGAACGCTTAGAAAAGCGAATGATGATTTATCGACCCCCATCTAAGTAAAAGCTTACAAACTCGAACGCTTAGACAGCAATTAAAAAAAATCGCTGTTACAAATCGCTGTTACTTAAATATACCAACTCCGAGATCGCACTACGGTGATGAAAACGGCAAAGCAACGGACGCGGCCAAGCGATTTCTTTCCCAGGGAAAGAATTTGCTTATATGCCGCTTTGTCATTTTGCCTTTTCAAGTTCGACCTAGACACATTCGAAAGAATGTGTCATCGGTCATCGAATAGGAACTCTGCATAGGTACACTTATAAAGCAGTAGATCACAGCAGCAGAAATTAATCTGTGGTATGAATGAGAAAGAGACTGAGGTGGGTGTCATTTCTGCAGCCAATCATTTTCAGCAATGGAATGTGCAAGTGATGCACAGATGCAGTCTCAAGACATGACATTAAAAGTAGCCTAGCAGTAAAAGACGGTGCATTATACACAGTACTTTTTGTTTGGGGTGCCCAGGCAATGACAAACAAAGCAAATAAAAAAAAAACTCTTGACAAAGTTAAAAAAGCCATGAAAGCCTAAACCAACCTATGTAAAAAAAACATAAAAGATAAAAGCAAATGATAAGTTTTTGCCAAAACAACACCAAAACACTACAATGAATCTCCAACTACAAAGTTAAGGTAGATAATAATAATAATAATAATAATAATAATAATAATAATAATAATAATAATAATAATAATAATAATAATAATAATAATAATAATAATAATAATAATAATAATAATAATAATAATAATAACAATAATAATAACAACAATAATAACAATAATAATGATAATAATAACAATAATAACAATAATAATAATAACAACAATAATAATAATAATAATGATAATAATAACAATAATAATAACACTAATAATAATAACAATAATAATAACAATAATAATAATAATAATAATAATAATAATAATAATAATAATAATAATAATAATAATAAACACACACCTCACTTTTTTTCTAGTAGATCAAGACAGAAACAGCCCCTAGCAAGAGAAGTTGTCCACTCCCCCAATTATGCCCAATGGCAAGGAGCTTTTCTGGAAGTTATCATGGCAAGAGATGCCTCTAGGAAAACAAAAACAGCCCTTTTTTTTTAAAACAAAGACTGTAAAATATTTGGAAGACCCATGACCAATTTCAAGGATAGTACAGTAAGTCAACAGTCTTGCTATGAATATGATGTTTAAACAAATGTAGGACCTTGCTGTGCATCCAAACCAAGCTCAATCAAGGGGATTCTTGGGGCACAGTTGCTGGAAGAAGCCCCCCCCCCACCAAGTAGAATGACCGTTAGCACAAACAGTTGAGTAATATCAGTAATAACCCATTTACAGCTTTATTTGTTTTCATGCAGACTTAATAAGCTAAGCTATCTTAGCCTGTAGTCAACATTTCCTACCAGATCTAATAATAGTACACCATCCTGGTTCCATCTCTACATATGGTCCCCCCCACACCCTACCCCAACCTAGCCTCAATGACCACTAATAATCACCATTGTTACTTAAGACACCCTGCAAAAACATTAATAAAGGTTATCTTCTGTTCAAAATCACAAATCATCACCACTTTCAACAATCTTAAATCACTAAACTGGGAGCCTGCCCTACAAGTTCCTGACCGTGAAACAGCTGCCACCACCCATCCATACTCCTCAACTCCCAAACAAATATTTGCCACTATATCAGTAGTTTATACGTGGTCTAATTAGAACAAATGGTTCACACCTAAACTTAAAGCACTTCTGCAATGCAGATGAAGTATAATATCATTGGAATCAAACTAATCTCCCAATAAGCAAAGGTTTATAACTTGAAATATAGGTAAGAAATCAAGAAGAAGTCATAAAGCCAAAACCCTCAAACAAGCAAACCACCCAGCTTGTAACCCAAAACAACTCACGAAATAAACTGATCTTATTACTCTTCAATATAACAAATCCTAAAACTCCCCATAAAATTTACCAGGATAGCCAGTGACACCTTCGCGTGCCATGACTTTGCAAGAGCTATGATCCCCTAAATTAAATTACTACCTTCAAACAGCAGCCCTTACACCTCTCTTCAACTAATGTTACAAAACTGTTCCTAACAGAATTTACTTTCCCTTTCTATTTAAGACACATCATGGGGGAAAAGACAGAAAAACTTTCAGAAGAAAAATAAATCTTTCATGACATAACTGTTTAGCATCCATTTGTTTAGACTATGTGGGATTTGCTTAGCAAATCTGTTAGAACATTCTCTTGTGATGGGATGTAAGCTGCCCTTGAAGGTCAGGTCTGACTCCTGGTCAGTCTCCTGAGGTTGGACAGCCACTCTGCTTAGGACTGCATGAATGTATCCCCTTTGCTTGCTCATATACCACCCAACTATGGTGTTGACCATAAGGAGTTTGAGGGTTTCTTGTGCCCGTGGTCTTTTTGAATGTTTTTAATGCAAAGATAACAACTATCATTTCTTTCACATTTGTGTGTTTCTTTCTCATGGTCTTGTTTCAAATACCCTGGATTTTCAAAGATCTCACATGGGCTATCTAGGCTGAGTCCAAGTACTCTGTAGTCAGCTTCCGAGTTCCCTAGCCTAGTCTAAAGGTTACCCGAAGATTGAACTGAACTTGAATTTTCCACCTTGAGAGCTCCTTCGTTTTTGCACAGACATGGGGGCTTCCAGTGATCGGGAATGCAGACAGCATCTGTTCCTAGGGTACCACTGCAATGTCCAGCCATGCCAGTGGAACCATAATTATACATGAAGTTATGTGCCTTTTCTCTTTTTTAATCATCATTCTCTAAGGGTGTCTGGGGAAGGAGGATTAGGAAAAGTACCTCTTTTTAACTTCTTTATTAGGAAAAGTACCTCTTTTTAACTTCTTTATTAAATCCCATTTTAGACAGTGGCATTGGTACAAATACATTAATAAAAGAGGAAAAAAACTTGGTAATATTTTTCATTTCTTAAAATCTGCCAGCTTGTTACATTCCCAAAAACATGTTTCAAATTACCTCTCTCTCTTTCCAAACACACCTGCAGCATTTGCTATCCACCTGACAAAAAACTTTCTAAAGTTTGTTTGGAGTTACAAATACCTACATAAATACTTCTATGTAAAAATCCTAAACTTTCTGGACTTTGCTGCATACTTGGGAGCTATACCGATGTCTTCCCATTATCCCTTTGTAAATTGCCTTTCCATTCTTGCTTCACAGTCTTTTTCACCTCTGTGGATTGATTCCTATAGTTATCATACAATCATCTCCATTATCATGAAGATGATCAATACAGATATAGTAAACCTCCAGACACCGGAACCAATCCAGTTTGGTTTCGTCAAGGGCAGATCATACCTACTCAACCTGGTGGACTTCTTTGAGAAGGTCACCAAAGCAATAGATGAGGGCAAATCTTTCACACTGCCTACCTTGACCTGGCCAAAGCATATGATACAATACCCAACTCAGGCATTGTTGACAAACTCAAGAGGTTAGGTATAAACCCGTACATCAGCCTGTGGATAGCCAACTGGCTCACAGACAGGACCCAGGAAGTTAGAATTGGGGAGTCCATCTCTACAAATAGGCCAGTCACAAGTGGGAGTGCCTCAGGGATCAGTACTTGGACCGCTCCTTTTTGGCATTTACTTCTCAGAAGCCAAGGCCAATATCAGTGGTCTCTGGCTGACTAAATTTGCAGATGATTGCAAATTAGGAGCTGTTATTGAAAATCACACTGACACAAATGTCCTACAGGAGGGGCTGACACAGACAAACACAGCTGGTGTTGGAGCCATGGAAATCCTGAGCATATCTAAACAATCCAACCTTGGTTTGTGATTTACTGTGGAGTTGACTGGTAAGAGAAGTTTTATTTGAATTATTGTATTTATCACTGTTTATCACTGTTTTTAACTGTTTGTAGGTAGGAAGAGATAGCTTGTTAACAAGACTTACTTTGATTCACATTTTGTTGTTTTACCTTTAATTTCACTGTTGGTTGTTAGAAAAGGAGAGGTTTTAGACAGGCAATCTCTAGCCACCCCAAGGGGCCTAGACAGCTGTAAATTTATACAGACTGCAGAGAGAAAATCCTGAGCATATCTAAACAATCCTACCTTGGTTTGTGATTTATTGATCTTTACTAAGAAGTGCGACTGCAAGTGATAGTGAGCAAAGGAATTACAACTTTTGCCTGCTTGCAGAACTTGTATGGTTAGAACAACTTTACTGTCCTTAAATTATTATATAGTTAAATATTGCTGGTGTGATTTTTTTGTCACAGAAGTTGATTTAAATTCTCTTGGAATTCTGTCATTATTGTTTTTGATTATTCTTTTACAATATGTTATTAATTTGAAGCTGAATATGGATTCCTTAGATGAGTATGCGATTGACACTTTGCTAATGCACAAATATCTTGTACAGTGTAATAAATGCTATGCATATTTAAAGGTAACAGCTGATAACACTGGTGACCTGTGTTCCTTATGTGAAAAGTTGGATGATTTGCTTACCATTGTTAGAAGTAAATCTAGACTTAATGATGATGATTGCAATTGGCATGGCTTGGAGAACTGTTGTTGCTTATATTAATGACTGAAGTGGTGTGATAAATAATGTTAGGCAAAGAACAAACAGAACACATTTAGGAAATGATGCATCTACTGTCTGCAAAAATCATTCAAACCCTATGAAACAAGACAATGCCCCTGACAACTGTGGGATTATGGATGCAAGTACTCAACAATCTGAGGATCCAGTTTGTTTAGAAGGAAACCAAAAAAAAGGAAGGAAGGAAGAAGTTCTCAACAAATAACAAGGAAGAAAAAGAAACTGACTAACGACTGTAAAGGAAAGAGAATACGGAGTGAAAAGGACTCGCTTTGTTATGTAACACACAGGTTACAGGGAATGATGGTATCTGTCTATCAGAAAAGTTTCAGTCTACAGAAGAAGCCATCATTTTTCCAACACAGAAGGTAGAGAAAAGAGGCAAGTGAAAAGAAAGAAATCAAAACTGAACGTGGAAGGACTGAAGAACATTACTGTTAGAAACAAGAAGAGAAAGACAGATGCTGACTGCATGGCTCAAGCTGTGGATTTACAGTACCAGCTGGATGAGAATTTAATACACAATGAAAACAGTGGAATTAAGACTAATAGTGATGAAGATCTATCCTTTGTAACAACTGATACAGCAGATATTACTGTATTAGAAACTGGAGATTCTTCAGAGCTGGCCAGCAAAGACATTCTTGTAACTGGAGATTCAGTTATTAGAGGAACTGATACTTATATTTGCAGAGAAGATAATTAACATTGAATAGTGTTATGCTTGCCAGGAGCAAAAATAGAAGATGGAGACAAGCCTTGGAACGGCTTAATGTAAGGAAGTACAAATCCGTTTTTGTTCATGTTGGTACAAATTATGTCATCCGGAAGGATTCTCTGACTGTTAGTAGGGAACTGACAGCCCTCTTAGATAGTATAGCTTCTACTGGTGTATTTTTCACAAATCACCTACAGAAAGGATAGTCAGGTCACTGTGAATGAAAAGATATTTGGGTAAATACCTACATGGAAAAATGTCCTGTTTTAAAAAATGGAAACTTGTAGCAAATCCAAGCCTTGTTTTGAGCACACATGTATAGCTTGCATTTGTCAAAATCAGGGAAGAGAATTTTTGTAGCAGATATTTTGCAAAATGTGACAAACACTAAGCAGGACTTTTGCCAGGTCGAAAATTTAACAGTTCACAGATGGCACATCTGATGCATCTCTGATGGCCGTTAATGCTAGCAGCATTAATAATAAAGTTTTTTTTTATTGGAAAATTTACTACGTTCCCACAAGACTGATGCTGTTATTGTTTGTGAAACATGGTTAAAGAATAATGACTGGAAACCAGTTCTGTCAGGGTATAAATGTTTTTACTGTAAAAGGCATTCTAACAAAAAATCAGGTGGCACTGTTATGATAGGGACTGAAGATAAGTTATGAGACCTGTGATTATTACATGTTCAGTGATAACACCAACACTATAGACTGTGTAACTGTGAAAATAAAGACAACTCTGGAACATGTAACAATTGTTGGAGTGTATAGACCACCAAACTCAAGGGCAGATGACCTACAGGAATTCATACATTTCTTGCATGAAACACAGGAGGGAAGAATAATATTAGCTGGGGACTTAAATTTACCAGAAACAGACTGGAATAATATTGATTCAACGTTAATAAGGAAATTATTCACAGCGTATATTCAGGAAAGTACAGTTGTGTACACTTACCATAAATATAGATGTTCGAGTATATTCACTGTTGCAATCATCACATTTGGATTATCCCTGCCAGGTTAGCCCTCGACCAGCCCGAATACCAGAGGCTTGGTATTTCTGTGTCAGATGCTGCTGCTTCAGGACTGACGTCAGGTTGTCAGCATAATAAAGTAAGGCAGCTGACGCCATTACATCAGTTTTTCTTGCCCTGTCAGGACCCCCCAAGTGGGAGCCAGGTTACGGTGGAAGAACCCCACCAGCAGAAAGTCTTCTTCTTCTTTCGACTTTTCCCAGTTAGGGGTCACCACAGCAGATCACTTGTCCACTCCTGATTGGCAGAGGAGTTTTACGGTGTTGAGTTGCCAGCCAGGCACCCAACCTTCCATAGAAGGCACACACATGCAGACACTCACACCTAGGGCCAATTTAGAGTGCCCAATCCACCTACAGCATGTCTTTGGGATGTGGGAGGAAACCAGAGCACACGGAGGAAACCCACACGACCACAGGGAGGACATACAGACTCCACACAGAAGGCACCCCAGCAGAGGATTGAACCGGAGAACCTCTTGCTGAGAGGTGGCAACGCTAACCGCTGCACCACTGCAGCCGACCAATAGAAAGTAAATACCAAAATGTTCCTTGTAAGGAGAGAGAGAGAGAGAGAGAAGAGGGAGAGGGAGGGAAACCAAGACTGCAACAGTGAATACACTTGAACGTCTACATTTATGTAAGTGAACACAACTGTATTATGTTCTTCATGTTTCACTGTTGCAGTCATCACATTTGGGTTGATTCCCAAAGCTGGGGAAAAGGGTGGAGGCAGTCAATGAGACTAGGGGCTGGCTAGGATGCCCTGCAAGACTGCAGTGGCAAAGCCTGCCCTGGATTTGGAGAAGATAGGCAGGTGGTAATGTTTGGTAAAGGTGTGAACAGATGTCCAGGTGGCAGCCTCCAGGATGTTCCTGGTGGGGACTCCTCTGAGGAAAGCTGAAGAGGTGGAGGCTGCTCTGGTGGAGTGAGTCCTGACCCCCTTACGGGGAGATTTTCCGTGTTGCTTGTAACAGAAATGGATGCAGTGTGCTATCCATTTGGAAATTGTTTGTCTGGAGATGGCTTTGCCCTCTGCCACTGCAGCAAAGCTAACTAGTAATTGATCAGACTTTCTGAATGATTTAGTCCTGTCTAGATCGAATCTGAGTTGTCTGTGCATATCTAGAGAGTGCAGGATCCTTTCCCCCTTGTTTTGTGGGTTAGGGAAAAAGGTGGGCAAATGAATGGATTGGTTGAGAGCCACACTGAAAACCACTTTGGGCATGAAGGATGGGTTAGTCCTGAGGGAAACCCTGTCAGCATGGAAGATGATGAAGGGCTCCACAGCCAGGAGTGCTTGTAGCTCGGAGACTCTTCTGGCTGAAGTGATGTCCAGAAGAAAAGCTGTCTTCCAGGAGAGAAATTTTAACTCTGCTGAAGATGCTGGTTCAAAGTGGGGCTGGGTGAGGTTTTCCAACACAAAGTTAAGGTCCCAAGCTGGGGTAGGTGCTCTTCTGGGTGGCTTCAAGTTGCTAGGCTCTCTTAGGAATTGTTTAATCAGAGGGTGTGAGAAAAGGGGTTGCTCAGTGTGGAAATGAGCAGACAGAGCAGAGGCATGAATTTTAATAGAGGAAAAAGACAGACCACTGTGTAGCAGGTCAGCTAGGTAATCCAGGATGAGAGGTAGAGAGGGCTGTGCCATATCGGCTCCCTTAAGCCTGAATCCAGGTGCAGAACCTTTTCCATTTGTCAGCATAAGACTTTCTAGTGATAGGGCGTCTGGCCTCACGTATAACATCTAGAACCCATTTACTGTGATTGGCAGATTGATCAGTGGTCAGGGAATAAGCTAGGCTGCCAAACTGAGGGTCTGCAATTGGGGATGCATGAATTGTCCTTCTCTCTGGGTCAGGAGGGTTGAAGTCAGAGGGAGATGCCATGGTGGCAGTGAGGACAGGCTGTGCAGCAGTGGGTACCAGTGCTGGCGAGGCCAGTCTGGAGCAAAAAGAATTGTCCTTGGTTTTTCCTCCCTTATTTTGAGCAGTACCCTGGTGATGAGAGGTGGTGGAGGAAATGCATACACCGATAGACTGACCCAGGGGAAGGATAGGGCATCCACTTTCCAAGCCATGCAGTGATGCTCCCTGGTGCAAAACTTGCTGAGCTGATGGTTGGTGTGGGAGGCAAAGAGGTCAACTTTCGGGGTGCCCCATTTCTGAGTTATTAGGGTGAAGGTTCTTGGTCTAGATGCCACTTGTGTGGGTCCAGAAGATTTCTGCTTAAGTGGTCTGCCAGAGAGTTTAGAGAACCTGGCTGGAATTGTGCTAACAGGTGGAGTTGCATGGCAGAGCCTGTGTGCCAAAGGGTCATGGCCAGCCTGCATAGAGGGTAGGACTGAGTCTCTTCCTGCTTGTTGATATACCACATCACAGTGGTGTTGTCTGTTTTGATCAGGAGAGCCCCTGGGGAGAGAAGGGGCCTGAAAGCTGTCAATGCGTGCTGGACAACATCTCTCTTTTTGGTTGATTTGCAGATGGATTTGCTGTGGGCTCTATTGGCCCTGTATGCAGCTGCCATCCAGGTGTGCACCCTAGGCATAGTCTGATGCGTCTGTGGTGAGGGTCTGGGTGGCGGGGGGTGGTGAGAAAGGTCTAGGGTGGCTAGCCAAGCATGGGCAGCAGTTGCTGGAGGGTGAGCATTTAGAATTTTGGGATCACCAGGAAGGTGTTTAGAATGGATAGATCGAGGATGGGGTGCCAGGTGCCATCTTTTCTGGGTACCAGAAAAAGTCTGGAGTAGAAACCCTGGCCTATCTGTTCCGCAGGAATGTGCTTTATTGCCCTCAAAGAGTGCAGGGAAAGGACTTGCTTTTTCACCTCTGCCCACTGGTTTGGAGGTAGATCAGGGAACCCTTATGGGGTTGGAAGAGTGTGGAAAGAAAATTTGTATCCCTGGAACACTATGTTGAGGACCGAGCGGTCTTTGGTAATGGTGGCCCAAGTGCTTGCGTAAAAGGATATTTCTCCTCCTAGCGGTAACTGCAGGTGGGCAGAGGGAGGGAGGGGGTGGGGGAGGAGAGTCATTGTGAGTTCTTACCATGATGGGGTGGGCTTAGAACTCCCTGGTTTTGAAGTGGAGGAACTCCACTGCTTTGATCTCTGCATTCCCTGTGGCTGCTGTCTGGGGGGTCTGCTTTCCTGAGGTCTGGGCTGAACTGACCTGGTGGGAGCAGGAAAGAACCAGTGCTTGGAGGGGCAATGCCTGCTGAGCCTGGGTGGCTAGACCTGTAGGAAATCCTTAACTGTCTGCATAGATTTAGCTTTTTCTTCCATCTTTTTTAAGACCTCCTCTGCCTTAGTGCCAAATAAGTTGCCTTTGTGCAAGGGTGCATCCAATAATTTAGATTTAACATGGTCTGGCAAGGGCTGTTCCTTAAGCCATGCATGCCTTCTAAGGACAGAACCCAGTGACTGCTGCCCTGCAAGAAGCTTTTAAGGCGTCAAAACCACACTGTAAGGTGTGCTTAGTCACGTGACTTGCAAAATGCATTAATTCTGTAATTCTTTAGATTCTGCACAAGCAGGAAAGGAAGACACTTTTTGTTTGAAGAGTTCCATAGTATGTTGCTGAAATTTTAGCATATGGAACTGGCAATTAAGTGCTCTGAAAGCAAGAGTAGCAGAGGTGTATACTTTTTTTACCCCATCTGTCTAGTGCTTGGGAATCCCTATCTGAGGGGGTGGGATTCTTAGCAGAGGTTGCTTTAATTCCTTTAGGCCCTTGAGAAAATACCTCATTGTCAGCAGTAGGATTTTTGAAAAGAAATTTGTGCGAGTCAGGGACTCTGTAATACCTGTCAGGTTTTCTGGGTGTGGTTCATATCTTGGGCCTTAGAAACTCGGTAGTTTTCAAAAGAACGGTAGATGTGAAAGAAGTCATTGGTTTGTGTCAAGAATCAGTAGTGCAAAGTACTTCCTCGGAAGCCGGTGCCTGCTAAGCGGCTCCGGACCCATCCAAGGTAGAAACAACCGCAGGATCCTTAGTCAAAGAAGAGTTTTGCGGCATGCCGGACTCCGAAAGGGTCTTGGTAGCGGCCTGTGAATCCACAGAAGCGGGCATCAGGGGCAGTGAAAGCAGCTCACTGAGGACCAGAGAACTGACGACAAGCTTAATGGAAGCATTGTCGGTAGGTTTGGACCTGTGCAGTTTGTCTCTGTCTTTATCCTTACATTTTTTTTCGGAAGATCTGCTGTCGGATGGCTTACCAAAGCCATATCGGAATTCGAGGACTGTAAGCGAAAATGTCTAGGGCCAGACGATGTATAGTTCTGGCGTTAAAGCACAAAAGTGACAGAGAGATACACAGTAAGAATGAAAGTCTCGGTGTGGTATTTGCTTTCCCCAGGGGAAACAATTGTTACCTTTTTCTGACATCGGTTAGTGCAAGGAAAAAGGATCCCCAAATGGGGTACTTAGCTTTAGAAGACTTCAGCTTCAGTTAAGAAGACGAAACTCAGGTACCAGCCGACCGGCACTCATGTGAACTGCTTCTGCTTCAGGCTCCTCGGCAAGAAAGACTGATGTAATGGAGTCGGCTGCCTTACTTTATACTACTGATGACCTGATGTCAGTCCTGAAGGGACAGCATCCGACGCAGAAATACTAAGCCTCTGGTATTTCGGCCGGCCGAGGGCTACCCTGGCAGGGATAACCCAAATGTGATGACTGCAACAGTGAAACACGAAGAACATCAACAATTGCTTCAGACACTAAAAAACCTACCAGGGGACAGTATGTGTTCCTAAAGAAATTACTGTTACTTCAAGTCAGGTTTAATCACCACTGATGTGCAGTAATCATAGGGTTATAAAGCTTAATTTGTTGGTAGATAATTCTGCCAAACTGAAATCTAAACCAATGCACAAAAGTGTTAAATACAGATTATATGGAAATAAAACAGTCACTATGTAAAACTAACTGGAGTGAGGTATTCAGTGGAAAAAATGCAGATGGAATGTGGAAAGTTTTGGAAGAGAAATTGTTTGAGTGAAAAAGTCAAAAAAATGTTTAACATCAGGATCTAGGCATGCTACATCAGGGGGTATATTTTCATAAGAACAAGATACCTGATTAAGGTGACAGACAAAAAATATAATTAATGGAGACAAAAAATATAATTAATGGAAGAGCGGTCGAACCACAACTTTGAAAACTGAAACAACCTGAGACAAGGTCAAGAAAAATTTGAAGAAAATTTATATAAAGACATTGAACATAACAGGAAACCTTTTTATAGATACATAAGCTGTGGAAGGAGTAAAGAGACACAAATTGATAAACTGAGTGCAGATTCTAAAATCTATTCTCAGACAACAGATTATAGATATATTTACAAAATCTTATGCAAAACAGTTTGGCTCCACAAAAGGGGTGATAAGTTGTCCTAGTAACATCCAGGTAACCTCACATACTGGAATCAAATTAGATTTTATTGAAAAAGAACTGCACAAACTAGATCCAAACAAAGCACAGGGAGGAGACGGAATTAGTAACACTGACCTGAAAACACTTCAGCAAGAACTTACAGTGGCATTATATCTATTATTCACTAGGTCATATAAATATGGGGAGATTCCCTCAAGATGGGAGACATGCACTTGTTAAACCTGTCTTCAAGCAAAAGTGGAGTAGGACAAACCCAAAGTAATATAGACCCTTAAGTCTACTTTCCTGTTCTGGAAAAATAATGGAGAAGGTAATACTGGATAAGTTACTGTCAGAACTGGATAGGTTGGGACTTCAAACTATATATCAGCATGCATATGTTGAAAACAGATCTATCACCACCTGTAACATGATGTTCTGTAAAGTACAGTTGTGTACACTTACCATAAATGTAGATGTTCGAGTGTATTCACTGTTGCAGTCATTACATTTGGGTAATCCTGCTGGCAGGTTGCCCTCAGTTGGCCTGAATTCCAAAGTCTTGGGTCCTGCGTCGGTTGCTGTCACCCCTTCCCTGACGTCAGGGGTATAAAAGATGCAGCCGACGCCATTTTCTTCAGTTTTTCTTGCCCCAGATGTCAGGTGCCCCCAAAAGGGTAGGCTATATATATATATATATATATATATATATATATATATATATATATATATATATATATATATATATATATATATAATACATACATGCATATATATATCTATATAAATATATATATATATATATATATATATATATATATATAATACATACATGCACCAAAATAAACTTTACCTTCATCTACAAGCAAATACACCACATAGATTGTATAGATCAGAGAAGTAAAGATAAGTTCCAGCAGGAATAAGGGGGATGGCGGGTGGGTAACCTGGACTGCAACAGTGAATACACTCTAACATCTACATTTATGGTAAGTGTACACAACTGTACTATGTTCTTCGTGTTTCACTGTTGCAGCCATTACATTTGGGAACAGTCCCAAAGCTATGGTTGGGGGGCTGGAGCTAAACAACATTAGGAGCTATGAGGCCCTGCAGAACTGCAGTGGCAAAGCCTGCTCTGGATTTATAGTAAAGTGTCAGATTGTAATGCTTTGTAAAGGTGTGCACTGAACTCCAAGTAGCAACCTCTAAAATGTCTTTGATTGGTACTCCCCTGAGAAAGGCTGCAGAAGTGGCTGCAGCTCTGGTTGAATGTGGCCTAATGCCCTTAGGCACTGGCTTGCCATGCTGAGAGTAGCAGAAAAGTACAGTTTTGTACCTACCATAAATGTAGATGTTCGAAGATCCACATTGCTGCAGTCCTTACATATGGGTAGTCCGCTGTCCTCGGTCGGCCCGAATACCAAAGTATTAGGCTGACGTCGGTCATGGGCGCTTAGATCTGACATCAGAGCGTCAGGGTATAAAAGCGCATGGCCGACGTCATATCCTCAGTCTTTTCTTGCCCCAGATGTCAGAAGGCCCTAAAAAGAAAGGCCACAGCCCAAAACAGGATACCTCCCAAAACATGCCCAACAACAACCATCACCCAAACCATATAACCATGTCAAACTACAGAGGGAAGGAGGGAGTAAATTGGACTGCAGCAATGTGGATCTTCGAACATCTACATTTATGGTAGGTACAAAACTGTACTATGTTCTTCATCTCACATTGCTGCAGTCCTTACATATGGGTAGAATCCCAAAGCAGAGGTAAAGGGAGGATGGCAAAATCATAAAGCATTAGGGGCTGCTAAAATGCCCTGTAATATTGCAGTGGCAAATCCAGCCCTAGACTTAGAATAAAGAGGAAGGTGGTAATGCTTGGAAAAAGTATGTACTGAACTCCAAGTGGCTGCTTCCAAAATATCTTTTGTAGCTACCCCTTAGAAAGGCAGTAGAAGTGGCAGTAGCTCTAGTGGAATGAGGTCTGATTCCAGCCGGAATCTCCTTACCATGATGGGAATAACAGAAAGAAATACAAAACCCAATCCATTTAGAAATAGTTTGTTTTGAAACAGGTTTTCCCTGAGAACCCAAAGCAAAAGAAACAAACAACTGCTGAGACTGCCTGAACCCCTTGGTTCTGCTCAAATAATAACGTAACTGCCTGTGAATATCCAAAGTATGCAAAATCTTCTCCCTTTATTTTGGGGTTTGCATAAAAGTAGGCAAATGAATAGTTTGGTTCAAGGCCACACTAGAAACCACTTTAGGCATAAAGGAAGGATTAGTACGCAAAGATACCCTATCCTTATGAAAAATCAGGAAAGGTTCCACTGCCATAAGGGCCTGTAATTCAGAAACCCTTCTTGCAGAGGTAATGGCCAACAAAAAGCAGTCTTCCATGATAAATACTTTAACTCGGCAGTAGCTGCAGGCTCAAAAGGTTGTAGAGTAAGCTTTTCCAACACAAAATTGAGATCCCAAGCAGGAGTAGGAGCTCTACGTGGGGTCTTATGTTCTTTGCCCTCTAAGAAATTGCTTAAACAAAGGATGTGAAAATAAAGGAGGGTCACAGTCATAGTGAGCAGAAATGGCTGCAGCATGAACCTTTATCGAGGAGAAAGACAAACCCTTGTCCAATAACTCAGTAAGATATTGAAGAGAAACACTTAAATCAGGCTTGGAAACATCAAAGTCCTTCGCTTTGCTCCAAAGAAAAAATCTCCTCCATTTATCAGCGTAAACTTTCCTTGTACTAGGCCTTCTGGCCTCCAAAATAACATTCAAAACTTGTTGTGGAAGCTGAGACCCTCCAGGGTCTAAAACAGAATATGCCAGGCTGTGAGATGCAGAGACTGAATCTTGACATTGAGGAAGTGATTGCCCTCCTGAGACAAAAGATGCGGAATCAAAGGCAGAGGCCATGAAGGCTCCCGTACCAAACTCCTCAGTAGTGGATACCAGTGCTGTCGAGGCCAATCCGGTGCTATCAGAATCATGGATGGCTTGTCTATCCTGGCCTTCAGGAGTACCTTGGGAATGAGAGGCAGAGGTGGAAAGGCATAGACATGACGATTGCTCCAACTGAATGATAGAGCATCCACCTTCCAAGCTGTGGGATGAAACATTTTTGTGCAAAACTTTGGCAACTGGTAATTTAGTGGAGAAGCGAACAGATCTATGTCTGGAGTCCCCCATAACACTGTCAACTTTTGAAACACATGAGGATCCAGTTTCCACTCGTGAGGATCCACAATTTGTCTGCTCAACACATCCGCTAAGGAGTTCTGTGCTCCTGGTAGAAACCTTGCCTGAAGATTGAGGTGTAAACTGAGAGCAGTCTCCCACAAAATCATCACTTGCCTGCAAAGAGGGTACGAATGGGTTCCCCCTTGCTTGTTGATGTACCACATGACAGTAGTGTTGTCTGTTTGAATCAACACCTGTCCTGGGTGAAGTAAATCCTTGAAAGCCATCAATGCAAATTGGACTGCTAACATCTCCTTCAAGTTGATATGCAAATGTTGAAGTCTGACAGGCCACGTGTCTTGCACCCATTTTCCATTGAGGTGTGCTCCCAAGCCTTGTCCGAGGCATCTGTCGTTAAAATCTGACTCGCCTCTGGTCGGGTCACAGAGAGTCCCTTGTTTAGGTGACATTCCTGAGCCCACCACAAAAATTCTTTCTGAATGCAAGGTATTATCCGAATGACAGTGTCTAGATCCTGGCAGTGCTGTGTCCATACATTTTTGAGATACCATTGAAGCTTCCTCATATGCAGTTTGGCATTGGGAAGCACCAGAATACAAGATGCCATGAACCCCAAGGCTTGAAGGACTATCCTTGCAGTCAGCCTGGACTGTAGAGACATTTGATGGAAATAAAGAGAAAGGCTGCTTTGTTTGTCCGGGGTCAAAAAGGCCATCTGGGAAGCTGTATTCAGTCTCACACCCAGAAAGCACATGTCCTGAGAGGGTACTAGACTGGACTTTGTTTCGTTCACAGAATACCCTAGGCATCTTAACACTACCATCACATACTGTAGATGATGCAGAAGTTCGTCTTTGTGTTGTGCAATAATCAGGCAATCGTCCAAATAAGGATAAATCTGTATTCCTCTTAACCTGAAAAAGGCTATCACTGGAGCCAGAACCTTTGTAAACACTCTGGGCGCAGTAGATAAGCCAAAGGGCAATGCAGAGAACTGATAATGTAAATTTCCAGCCCGAAAACACAGGTACCTCCTGCAACTGGGCCTGATAGGAACATGAAGATAAGCCTCTTTCAGATCCAGAGTTACCATCCAGTGATCTTTTCCCAACAGAGGTAAAAGCTGTTGTAATGTCAGCATTTTGAACTTTGGAATGTCCAGATAAGTGTTGAGGATAGATAAATCCAAAATTGGTCTCCACGTGTTCCCTTTCTTTGGCACTAGAAACAGGCGAGAATAAAATCCTAGTCCCACTTCTGACAGAGGAACTGGCTGTATAGCTCCTATTTGAAGAAGTAAAGAAATCTGCTTGTGAGCCTCTATCCTTTGCCGAGGAGGAACGTCTGGCATGCCTTTGAAAGGAGGCAATTTATGGAAATAGAACTTGTAGCCTCGGTTTATAATGTCCAATACCCATTTGTCCTGGGTGACTAAAAGCCAGTTTTGCTTGAAGAGTGCTAACTTTCCTCCCAAAGGAGCTGCCAGGGAAGAAGAATCTGGCAGCTGAAAATGCAGGTCATTGGGCCTGTTTACGAAAGGACTGGCCCCTGCCCTCACCTGCAGATTGTGCAGGTGAACTCCAAGTTCTAGGCCTGAATGTACTTTGAGCTCTGCCCCTGCCACGTCTAGATCTACCCCTAGACTGAGAATCAGAAGAAGGGTAGGTCCACCCCTTAGTAGGCCAATTTCTACTAAACTTTGGAGGTTGCACCTGCAAAAATCTTTAACAGTCTGCATGGACTTAGCCTTGTCTTCCATTTTCTTCAAAACCAACTCCACAGGGGGACCAAACAAAACTTCAGACTGTAAAGGGGCATCCAGAATTCTAGATTTAACATGCTCGGACAAATTCTGATCCTTAAGCCAGGCATGCCTACGAAGAACTGAACCAGTGGCAGCCACCCTAGAAGAGGCCTGTACAGCATCAAAACCACACTGCAAAGAATGCTTACCCACCTGTTCAGAGACATGTACTAAATCCTGCAATTCTTTACACTCTATGCCCTCTGCCAAAGCATCCACTTTAGATTTTAGCTGAGAAAGGAGGAAATTCTGATATTTCAACATATGAAACTGGCAATTTAAAGCCCTCATTGCTAAAGTAGAAGAGGTATACACCTTCTTACCCCATCTATCCAAAGCTCTAGCTTCCTTATCTAAAGGAACCGGATTCTTTACAACAGAAGCTCTAACACCCTTAGGCCCCTGACTAATAGTTTCTGGGTCGCCCTAGGACTCTTATACAGATATTTATGAGCCTCAGGCACCCTGTAATACCTGTCCGGTTTAACTGGCGCAGGAGGCAAAGAATCTGGATTAAGGGAAGCCTCCGAGAAAACATCTTGAACAACATCCAAAACAGGAGGTATAGCCAAGGGTCTATGCTGTGGTAAAACAAGAATTCCCTAAGCCTCTTCCGTGAATCAGAGAAATCCTGTCCTTCCCACTTAAAATGCTCCCTCATGGAATGCAGAGTTTCTGAAAAAGAAAAATCCTCTGGAGGAGAAGCAGAAGGAGTGGAATCCTCTGCATCAGAATCCGAATAAGGGGGAAAATCTTGAATATCTTCAGCAGAAGAGTCTGAGTCATCTGAGGCCTGATCCAAACTTTCCAACTCTGTCTCCACCCTGGGCCTCTTATCAGGAGGGGGCATAGAACCTCTAATTAAAGTAATCAAATCTTCTGCCATTTTAAGCATGTGTTTTTTAGGCAGAGACCCTGAAGTACCTGGAGGGACACCAGAGGAAGGCAAAACAGACCTGCCCTTAGAAGAAGCCTTAGAAATAGTAGCAGAAGGCCTAACCACCTTAGGCATAAAAGGGAGAACAGTAACTTGAGAGGCCCCTTCAGCTTGACCTGACTCCTGTGAGGCCACATCCTGCAAAATCAAAGTTTCCCCCTGAGACTCAACAGAACCTTCAGCCGGATCCACCTGCTCCACTGTAGTTTCTGCAGGCCCGGCGTCCCAAACGGACGAATCAACCTGTCTAGGTTTCAAGGATTTGTCTTTCCGCTTCTCCCTGGAAGCGCCGGAGGATCTGACGGCATATTATAATTACACCGCTTACCAAAGACTAACCTCGCACAATCTAACCTTCTTTTATAGTGCGCTTATTAAACCTAGCACAAACGACACGACTACGCCGTGGTCCGGTCCCAAACAAGGAATGCAAAGAGAGTGATAATCCCTATGCGGTATCTGTTTCCCACAAGAAATACAATTATTCACTTTTTCTGACATCCGGAATTAACTGAGGCAAGAAAAAACAAAAATATTCCCCAACGGGGTACTTAGCCCAACTTGGTTTCGGTCTGAAACTCAGAATACGAAAATTTCAGAACGCCGAACGGCACTTGCAACGCTGCTTCTGCATCGGACCATGCGGCAAAAAAGACTGAGGATATGATGTCGGTCATGCGCTTTTATACCCTGATGCTCTGATGTCAGATCTAAGCACCCATGACCGACGTCAGCCTAATACTTTGGTATTCGGGCCGACCGAGGACAGCGGACTACCCATATGTAAGGACTGCAGCAATGTGAGATGAAGAACATCTAATGCAGTGACCTATCCACTTTGAAATAGTCTGCTTAGAGATGGCCTTTCCTTGTGATCCTGCAGCATATGCCACTAGCAATTGTTTTGTCTTTCTGAAAACTTTAGTTTTGTCCAAATAGAATCTAAGTTGTCTGTGTACGTCCAAAGAATGCAGAATTTTCTCCCTCTTGTTCTGTGGATTTGGATAAAAAGTTGGCAAATGAATAGTTTGGTTAAGGGCTACACTGGACACCACCTTAGGCATAAATGTAGGGTTTGTCCTCAGAGAGACCCTGTCTGGATAAAAAATGAGAGCCTGTAGCTCTGACACTCGTCTTGCAGAAGTTATTGCTAGGAGCAGAGCTGTTTTCCAAGATAAAAACTTTATATCTGCAGTAGCAGCTGGCTCAAAAGGAGGTAGGGTGAGTTTTTCCAAGACATAATTGAGGTCCCATGCAGGCATTGGCAATCTCCTTGGAGGCCTTAATTTTTTGGCTCCTCTAAGGTACTGCCTTAATAAAGGATGAGAAAAGAGTGGTGGCTCTGTATTGTAATGAGCCGAAATGGCAGAGGCATGAATTTTAATTGATGAAAAAGATCTCAGTTAAGTATTGCAAAATCTGAGGAATATTTGGTACAGCTGTGTCAGTTCCTTGAGCTTGGGTCCAAGCACAAAATCTCTTCCATTTTCCAGCATAGGATTTTCTAGTACTAGGCCTTCTGGCTTACAAAATGACATCCATCACAGCTTTACTGAGAGGCGTGCTTTGTATGGCTACATTATCCACAACAGTGAATACACTCGAACATCTACATTTATGGTAAGTGTACACAACTGTACTATGTTCTTCATGTTTCACTGTTGCAGTCATCACATTTGGGTTGATTCCCAAAAGCTAAGGAAGGAAGGAGGAAGTTAAAGAGCATTAGGACAAGCTATTAAGCCCTGCAAGACTGCAGTGGCAAATCTAGCTCTGGATTTAGAAAAGAGAGGCATGTGGTAATGCTTGGTGAAGGTATGTACAGAGCTCCAGGTAGCAGCTTCTAGGATGTCCCTGGTAGGGACTCCTCTGAGAAATGCCGCAGAGGTAAATACAGCCCTGGTGGAATGTGATCTTATCCCCAGTGGGGTAGGTTTTCCATGGCGCTGGTAGCAGAAATGAATGCAATGGGCTATCCATTTGGAAATGGTTTGATTTGAAATTGCCTTCCCTCTGCCCCTGCAACAAAGCTAACTAGCAGCTGTTCAGATTTTCTGACAGGCTTAGTCCTGTCCAAATAGAATCTAAGTTGTCTGTGCACATCCAGAGAGTGCAGTATTTGTTCACCTTTGTTTTGTGGATTAGGGAAAAAATTAGGCAAATGAATGGACTGATTTAGGGCCACAGTAGACACCACCTTGGGCATAAAGGAAGGATTATTCCTGAGGGAAACCCTGCCCGCATGGAAGATAATGAAGGGCTCCACTGACATGAGGGCCTGTAATTCAGACACTCTTCTTGCTGAAGTGATGGCTAGAAGGAAGGCTGTTTTCCAAGAAAGGAATTTCAACTCTGCTGTAGCAGCTGGCTCAAAGGGGGGGAGAGTGAGCTTTTCCAATATAAAGTTAAGGTCCCAGGCTGGAGTGGGAGCTCTCCTGGGGGGTATTAGATTTTTGGGCCCTCTAAGGAATTGCTTTAGCAAGGGGTGAGAGAAGAGGGGTGGCTCAGTATTATAATGTGCTGAAATGGCAGAGGCATGAATTTTAATTGACGAGAAGGATAGGCCCTTGTGGAGCATTTCTGTTAGGTACTGTAGAATATGAGGTAAGCTGGGCACCGTTGTGCCCATCCCCTGAACCTGGCTCCAGGAACAGTATCTTTCCCACTTTTCAGCATAGGATTTTCTAGTACTAGGCCTTCGTGCCTCCAGAATGACATCCAGTACCTGCTTACTGAGGGATGTTAAGAGGAGAGCTCAAGGAATTAGCCAGGCTGCAAGGTTCAGGGTTTGAAGCTGAGGGTGCAGAATATGGCCTGCCTGCTGGGACAGCAGGGAAGGGGTCTGAGGCAGGTGCCATGTTTGTAGCAGTGTCATACTGTGCAAGAGGGGATACCAGTGCTAGCGTGGCCAGTCTGGTGCAATCAGTATTGTCCTTGGCTTGTCCTGTTTGATCTTTAGTAGAACCTTCGAGAGGAGAGGCAGAGGGGGAAAGGCATAAACGAGAGGCTTTCCCAGGTAAAGGACAGGGCATCCACTTTCCAAGCTTGACTGTGGGAAGTTCTTGTGCAGAATTTGTTCAATTGGTAGTTCTGAGGGGAGGCAAACAGGTCTACCTCTGGAGTCCCCCATTTGTTCAAGAGGTTGAATATTTTGGGTTCTAGTTTCCATTCGTGTGGGTCCATGAGATTTCTGCTTAAGTCGTCTGCCAGTGAATTTAGTTTGCCTGGCAAGAATTGTGCTTGTAGGTGTACTTGGCAGCTCAAGGCTGTGTCCCACAGAGCCATGGCTAACCTCCAGAGTGGGTAGGAATGGGTTCCCCCCTGCTTGTTTATGTACATAACTGTGGTGTTGTCTGTCTTTACCAATAGTTGTCCTGGAAGAATACAGTCTTTGAAGGCTGTCAGAGCATTCTGTACAGCTAACATTTCTTTTTGATTGATATGCAGGTGTATCTGTCACGGGTTCCATTTGCCCTGAATGCACTGCCCTGCCATGTCAGCCCCCCATGCATAGTCTGATGCGTCTGTTGTTAGGGTTTGGGCTGCAGGGAGTAGAGTGAAAGGGAGGCCCTTGTTGTGGTAGCAAGCCTTTGCCCACCAGAGGAACTCTTGTCTTTATACAAGGAATAATAGAAATCATTGTTTCCAGGTCCTGAGTATGCTGACACCCTAGGCTTGTTAGATACCACTGGAGTTTCCTCATATGCAGTCTTGCATATGGAATTAGTAGAATGCAAGAGGCCATGAACCCCAGAGCTTGCAGTATTTTCCTTGCTGATAGCTGGGGTTTTGTGGCCAATAGTTTGAAGTAGGTTGCCAAATAAACTTGTTTCTCCGGAGTGAGGAATGCCATCTGGGAAGTTGTGTTCAAGCTTGCTCCCAGGAGTACAATCTGTTGGCAGGGCACTAGGTGAGATTTCTTTTTGTTGATGGTGTACCCCAGTGAGGTTAGAAGTTTCTTTATGAATGCCAGGTGTTGGCTTTCTGCCTGAATCAGATACTCATCCAAGTATGGGTAAATTTGATTATTTCTCTGCCTGCAAAATGCAATGGCTGGAGCTAGACACTTTGTGAACACCCTTGGCACAGTAGATAAGCCAAAGGGAAGTGCAGAGAACTGAAAGTGCATGGGGCCCACCCTGATACGTAGGTATTGTCTGCAGGATCCTCTTATTTGGATGTGCACGTAAGCTTCCTTTAAGTCTAGGGTTGCCAGCCAGGCATCCTTGGCTAGCATAGGAAGAAGCTGTTGAAGAGTTAGCATTTTGAATTTTGGAACCACCAGAAAGGTGTTGAAAATAGAGAGGTCCAGGATAGGACGCCAGGAGTTGTTTTTTCTGGTTACCAGAAAAAGTCTTGAATAAAAACCTTGTTCCCTTTGTTCTGCTAGGACAGGTTGAACAGCCCTGACACTGAGAAGAGAGAGAAAGTACAGTTTTGTACCTACCATAAATGTAGATGTTCGAGTGATAATACAGCTGCAGTCATAACAGATGGGTTTTCCTGCTGTCAGGCGGGTCCTCGGTCGGCCGAATTCCAAAGTCTAGGTCCGGCGTCGGTTGTCGTCGCTTCCTCCCTGACGTCAGTGCGACAGGGGTATAAAAGATCCAGCCGATGCCATTTTCTTCAGTTTTTCTTGCCCCAGATGTCAGGTGCCCCCAGAAGGAAGGCAATACATAAAATTACGTAATAATGCAATGCAATATAATCAAAAAAACAGTAGTTGCAAGCAAATACACCATAAAAGAATACTCCTAGAGGGGAAGGAGGGAGGGAAACCTGGACTGCAACTGTATAAGCACTCGAACATCTACATTTATGGTAGGTACAAAACTGTACTATGTTCATCGTGCATACAGCTGCAGTCATAACAGATGGGTAGAATCCCAAAGCTAAAAAAAGGGGTGGTAGGCACTAGGTGGAACTAGGAGGAGCCACGATGCCCTGCAAGACTGCAGTGGCAAAGCCTGCTCTAGATTTGGAGTATAATGGTAGGTGATAGTGCTTGGAGAAGGTATGTACGGAACTCCAAGTGGCTGCTTCCAAAATATCTTTGGTAGGAACCCCCCTGAGGAAAGCTGCAGAGGTAGCTGTGGCCCTTGTGGAGTGAGATCTGATGCCTGCAGGTACAGATTTACCATGAAAAGAGTAACAAAAGCATATGCAGTGGGCTATCCACTTTGAGATTGTCTGTTTGGAAATAGGCTTCCCCTGAGCTCCTGCAGCATAGGACACAAAGAGTTGCTCTGATTTTCTGAAAGGCTTTGTTCTGTCCAAATAATAACACAGCTGTCTGTGAATGCCCAAGGAATGTAGCAGTCTTTCCCCTTTATTTTGAGGATTAGGGTAGAAGGTAGGTAAGTGGATAGCCTGATTCAAGGCTACCCTGGATACTACCTTTGGCATAAAGGACGGATTGGTTCGTAAGGTAACTCTGTCCTGATGGAAAATGATGAAAGGCTGCACAGCCATGAGGGCTTGTAGCTCCGAAACCCTGTGAGCTGAAGTGATTGCTAGGAGGAAGGCTGTTTTCCAAGACAAGTATTGCAGCTCTGTTGAAGCAGCTGGCTCAAAAGGAGGCAAGGTCAGTTTTTCTAGTATGAAATTGAGGTCCCAAGCAGGAACTGGTTGTTTCCTTGGGGGTTTTATATTCTTAGCCCCTCTGAGGAACTGTCTTAAGAGGGGGTGAGAGAATAAAGGAGGATCAGTGTTGTATTCTGCAGAAATGGCTGAGGCATGGATTTTGATGGAGGAGAATGAAAGTCCACTGCTTAGCATCTCAGCTAGATACTGTAATATTTGGGGTAAATTCAGTATTCCAGGATTCTGACCCTTTTTCTCATTCCAGGCACAAAACCGTTTCCATTTTACAGAGTAGGCTTTTCTTGTAGAAGGTCTTCTGGCCTCCAAAATGACATCCTGTACCTCCTTGGAGAGTAGGGCCTGTTGTGAATTTAAGGAATCTTCCATGCGGCTAGATTGAGTGTTTTCAGCTGACTGTGTAGAGTTTTGAAGTTGTGCTGAGTCAGTAGAAGAGGCATTAGAGGCAGAATCCATGGTGGGGAATGTGTCAGGCTTTTCAGGAGTGGGTACCAGTGTTGTCTTGGCCAGTCTGGAGCAATGAGAATCAGCTTTGGTCTGTCTGCTCTGGTTTTTAATAGAACTTTGGGCAGCAGAGGGAGTGGTGGAAAGGCATAAACTGTCATTGTTGCCCAACTGTAGGAGAGTGCGTCCACCTTCCAGGCTTGTGGATGAAAGGTCTTTGAGCAGAATTTTGTCAATTGGTGATTTCTGTGGGAGGCAAAGAGATCTATGTCTGGCCTTCCCATGCTTGAGTTATCCTTGTGAAAACTTGAGGATGCAACTTCCATTCGTGTGGATCTGTCATTCGTGTGGATCTGTCATATTTCTGCTTAGGTTATCTGCCAGTGTGTTTTCCTTGCCTGGCAGGTACTGTGCTTGAAGCTCGATTTGTAATTCTAGAGCCATGTTCCAAAGAGACATGGCTTGCCTGCATAGGGGGTATGAATGGGTACCTCCCTGTTTGTTTATGTACCACATTACTGTGGTGTTGTCCGTCCTTATCAATAGCTGGCCTGGATGCAGTAGGTCTTTGAAAGCTATAATAGCATTTATTACTGCTAGCATTTCCTTCTGATTGATGTGTAGGTGCTTTTCATTTTGGGACCATTTGCCCTGAATGCACCGATCTGTCATGTGTGTCCCCCCAGGCGTAGTCCGAGGCGTCTGTTGTGATGATTTGATTTGCTTGAGGCTTGCAGAATGGGAGACCTGTGTTTCTTTGGCATGCTTGAGTCCACCACAGAAATTCCTTTTGAAGACATGGAATTAGTGGTATTATTGTTTCCAAACTGTGGCTGTGTTGAGACCATAGGTTTTTTAGGTACCATTGAAGTTTCCTCATATGCAGCTTTGCACATGGGATTAGTAGGATGCAAGGTGCCATGAATCCCAGAGCCTGCAGGATTTTCCAGCAGTCAGCCTGGTGAAAGTTGCCAGTTTTCTGAAGTATTGAGTTAGTTGCCCTTGTTTCTCTGGCGTGAGGTAGGCCATCTGGGTGTTTGTATCTAAGCTGGCACCCAGGAAAATTATTGTTTGAGAGGGTATTAGCCTTGATTTCTTTTTGTTGACTGTGTATCCCAGAGAATTCAACAACATTATTACAAATGCCAGATGTTTCATAAGTATGTGCTTGCTGTCCGCTTGGATCAGGCAGTCATCCAGATATGGGTATATTTGTATCCCTTGAAGTCTGCAGTAGGCGATTACTGATGCCAGGCATTTCGTGAACACTCTGGGCGCAGTAGATAAGCCAAAGGGCAATGCAGAGAATTGATAATGGGTTGAACCTGCAAGAAATCTGAGGTATCTTCTGCAATCTTGTCTGATTGGGACATGCAGGTATGCCTCCTTGAGGTCCAATGTTACCAGCCAAGACTCCTTGCCCAGCATGGGAAGAAGCTGCTGTAATGTGAGCATCTTGAATTTTGGCACGAGTAAAAATGTGTTTAGGATGGATAGGTCCAAAATAGGTCTCCAATCTTTGCCCTTCCTTGGTACCAGGAAGAGTCTGGAATAAAAACCTTGACCCTGTTCTTGTACAGGTACCTCTTGAATAGCTTTCATGTCCATGAGATCTGAAATTTGTTTCTGTGCCTCTGCCATTTGATTGTGTGGCAGGTTTGGCATGCCTCTCATTTTTGGAAGGGTGTGAAAGTGAAATCTGTAGCCTCTGTCTATAATGTCCAGGATCCATTTGTCTTTTGTGACAATATGCCAATTTTTCGAAAATAATGCCAGTTTTCCGCCTAAAGGTGCTGCCATTTGAGCCTTGCTTGGCATGCAAAGGGGAAAGTCATTGGTTCTGCTTTCTGAATGGCTGTGAACTATCCTCACCACCCCTTTGTGTGGGTGCTTGCCATTGTCTGCCTCTAAATGATCCTTGAGATTGCCCTCTGCCCCTCGGGCGCCTGTATCTACCTCTTCGGGTCTGTCCGTGGCTGGAAAGGACCAATTTTTGGAAGGCCAATTTCTACTGAAACGTGGAGGTTGTACCTGTAGGAAATCTTTTACTGTTTGCATTGATTTTGCCTTCTCCTCCATTTTCTTTAATACCTCCTCAGCTTTAACACCAAACAATACATCTTTTTGCAGAGGGGCATCTAGTAATTCAGCTTTGACATGATCTGGTAAGGTTTGCTCTTTGAGCCAGGCATGCCTACGTATGACTGATCCTGTAACAGCAGCTCTACATGAGGCCTCTAAAGCATCAAAACCACATTGCAAGGTATGTTTACCCACTTGTTCTGCACTATGTATCAAATCCTGCAACTCCTTCAAGTCTGGTTGTTCAGGTTGTGACATTTTGTTTCTCAACTGTGATAACAGAAATTGTTGGTACTTTAACATATGGAACTGACAGTTTAATGCCCTCATGGTTAAGGTGGCCGAGGTGTAAACCTTTTTCCCCCACTTCTCTAAAGCTCTGGAATCTCTCTCTGAAGGTAATGGATTTTTAGCAGTGGAGGCCTTAATTCCCTTGGGACCCTGTGAAATAGTTTCTGGGTCAGCCGCATGGTTTTTGTATAGGAATTGGTGTGAGTCAGGAACCCGGTAATACCGGTCAGGCTTGACTGGAGCTGGAGGTAAGGAATCTGGGTTAAGGCAGGCCTCCGAATACACGTCATCTAAAATGTCTAAGACAGGAGGGATAGCCAGAGGCCTGTGCTGAGGGAGCAAGAGGAAATCCCTAAGCTTTTTCTTGGAGTCTGAGTACTCTTGGCCTTCCCAGTGGAAGTGTTCCCTCAAGGTATGTAAGGTTTCCCCAAAAGAGTAATCCTCAGGGGGGGGGAGACAGAGGGAATGGACTCCTCTGCATCAGAATCTTCAAAAGGGGAGTAAGAATGTTCCTGGTCTTCAGAATGTTCTGAAATAATGGAGGCCTGGTCCGAGGAGGGGGATTCTTCCTCCACTCTGGGTCTGTCCGAGGAGGGGGATTCTTCCTCCACTCTGGGTCTTTTGTCCAGGGGGGGGGTTAAGAACCCCTAATAAGAGTAATCAAATCCTCAGCCATTTTGAGCATCTGCTTTTTAGGCATGGGGCCTTGAGAAGGGCCCTGTGGTGCTTGTTTTTTAGTATGCATGGCTGATTTAGACTTAGTGAAAGCCTTGATGGAAAAAGAAGAGGAAGGCCTGTAGACACCTTGAGCGGTGGCAGGTCTAGCTAAACTCTGAGTTTCACCGCCAATAGTGGCTTCGGTATCTGTAGTCGGGGTGTGGGCCGAAGAGCCTGCGACCTCGGGCACAGAAGACACCACCAATGAGGTGTCGTTGGTAGTCAGGGGCTGCGTAGGCACCTCACTGAGAACCGGACCACCTGTAGTCGGTTTTGGCATGGTGTCGGTAGAAGTCGCGGACCTCATATGTCGGTCCTTATCTTTGTGTCTTTTACTTAAAACTGGAGTCGGAGTATCCGACGACATAATGTAATTAAATTTTTTGCCAAAATAGTGTTGGGCGAACTCCGCCCGATGCTTAATAGTGCGTCTGTTAAATGTAGCACAAAAAAGACAGGCCGAGACATCGCGGTCTGGGCCTAGGCAAGGAATGCAGAGGGAATGAAAATCCTTATGCGGTATTTGCTTCCCACAAGAAATGCAATTAACTTTTTCTGACATCGGTCTGAGGCAAGAAAAGTTTCCCCAACGGGGTACTTAGCTTTCAAGAAGACTTCGGTTGAAAAATATTCGTAATCTCAGGAGCTGGCCGACCGGCACTTGCGAACTGCTTCTGCTTTGGGCACCGCGCGGCAAGAAAGACTGAAGAAAATGGCGTCGGCTGGATCTTTTATACCCCTGTCGCACTGACGTCGGGGAGGAAGCGATGACAACCGACGCCAGACCTAGACTTTGGAATTCGGCTGACCGAGGACCCGCCTAACGGCAGGAAAACCCATCTGTCATGACTGCAGCTGTATGCACGATGAACATCCTGCTGTAGGGCCTCCATCCATTGATTTGGGGGTAGGTTTGGCCGGCCATTTGGGGTTGGTAGTGTGTTAAATGGAATCTGTATCCTTGGAAGCTATGTTCAAAACCCATTTGTCCTGGGTAATGAGTTCCCAGATTTTTGCATGAAGGGCGAGCTTTCCTCCTAAGGGAGCAGGTAGTTGAGCAGGGCTTGGAAGGTTTAAGTTTAAGTCATTGTGACATTTTTCCATAGGGGGGTGGCTTACTACTCCCTGCTTTGGAAGTGGGAGGCCCCCACTGCTTAGATCTGTGCGTAGTCTGAGACTGTAGCCTAGGTGGTCTGCTGTTCTTGGGTTTGGACTGAGAAGACCTGGAAGGGACTGGAAAGGCCAAGTTCTTTGAAGGCCAATGCCTACTGAATCTGGAAGGCTGTACTTGTAGGAAATCTTATACAGTTTGCATAGATTTAGCTTTTTCCTCCATCCTTTTGAGGAGGACTTCTGCTTTGTTGCCAAAAAGGCGGTCTTGGTTTAAGGGAGCATCCAGTAATTTAGCTTTAACAAGATCTGGCAAGTTATGTTCCTTAAGCCAAGCATGCCTTCTAAGTACAGACCCCATGACAGCAGCCATGCAAGATGCGTCTAAAGCTTCAAAACCACATTGCAAAGTATGTTTATCAACTTGTTCTGCAGAATGCATTAAATCTTGCAATTCTTTGTCAGGAATCAACATCATTTTCTGCCTAAGTAGTCCCATAATATGCTGCTGATACTTTAACATATGAAACTGGCAATTTAGAGCCCTAATGGCCAAAGTAGCAGAAGTGTATACCTTCTTACCCCATCTGTCCAAGGCTCTAGAATCTGTATCAGAAGGGGTAAGGTTTTTGGCAGCAATAGCCTTAATGCCTTTTGGTCCTTGGAAAATGGTCTCTGGATCCGCAGAAGGATTCTTGAAGAGGAAAGTACAGTTGTGTACCTACCATAAATGTAGATGTTCGAGTGTATTCACTCTTGGGTTATCCTGCTGGCAGGCTACCCGCAGTCGGCCTGAATTCCAAAGTCTAGTTCCAGTGTCAGTTGCTGTTGCCTCTTCCCTGACGTCAGTGCGCCAGGGGTATAAAAGATGCAGCAGATGCCATTTTCTTCAGTTTTTCTTGCCCCAGATGTCAGGTGCCCCCAAATTAGTAATCTACAAGCAAATACACCACATAGGTTGTATAGGATAGAGAAGTACAGAGAAGTCCCAGCAAAGAAAAAAGGGGGATGGTGGGTAACCTGGACTGCAACAGTGAATACACTCTAACATCTACATTTATGGTAGGTACACAACTGTACTATGTTCATCGTGTTTCACTGTTGCAGTCATTACTCTTGGGTTGAATCCCAAAGCTGAGGATGGGTGGCTGGGCTACATAGGATTAGGAGAGTCTATGAGGCCCTGCAGAACTGCAGTGGCAAAGCCTGCTCTGGATTTAGAGTAAAGAGGTAAGTGGTAGTGCTTTGTAAAAGTGTGCACTGAACTCCAAGTTGCAGCCTCTAAGATGTCTTTGGTTGGTACTCCCTTGACGAAGGCTGCTGCTCTGGTAGAATGAGGCCTAATGCCCTTAGGCAATGATTTGCCATGTTGAGAATAGCAGAAATGGATGCAATGGCCTATCCATTTAGAAATAGTCAGTTTTGAGATAGCCTTTCCTTGTGATCCTGCAGCATATGACACAAAAAGTTGCTCAGTCTTTCTGAAAGCTTTAGTTCCGTCCAAGTAGAAGCGTAGCTGCCTGTGTATGTCCAAATAATGCAGAATTTTCTCACCCTTGTTCTGTGGGTTTGGATAAAAGGCAGGCAAATGAATGGTTTGGTTAAGGGCCACACTGAACACTACCTTAGGCATAAATGTAGGGTTAGTCCTCAGAGAAACCCTGTCTGGATGGAAAATGAACGGTTCCACAGCCATGAGAGCCTGTAACTCTGAAACTCGTCTTGCAGAGGTTATTGCTAGGAGCAGAGCTGTTTTCCAAGATAAGAACTTTATTTCAGCTGTATTGGCTGGCTCAAAAGGTGGCAGTGTAAGTTTCTCCAAGACATAACTGCGGTCCCATGTAGGTATTGGTGCTCTCCTTGGAGGCCTGATGTTTTTGGCCCCTCTGAGGTACTGCCTTATTAAAGGATGAGAAAAGATAGGTGGTTTTGTGTTGTAATGGGCTGAAATGGCAGAGGCATGAATCTTAATTGATGAAAAAGAAAGGCCTTTGTCCAGCATCTCAGTTAGGTATTGTAAAATCTGAGGGATATTTGGTACATACATGTCAAAGCCTTGTTCACAGAATCTCTTCCATTTTTCTGCATAAGATTTTCTGGTACTGGGCCTCCTTGGCCTCCAAGATAACATCCATAACCGCTTTTGAAAGAGGAGTGTTCTGAATGGCTACATTATCTGCCATGCTGCCAGATTTAAGGTCCTGAGTTGGCTGTGCACAATCCGATTGTTTTGTTGGGTCAGCAGGTGAGAAGTTTGATGCAATATCCATGCTGGACTTTGAGACAAGCTCTTTAGGACTGGGTACCAGTGCTGGCGTGGCCAGTCTGGTGCAATCAGTATCATTTTTGGCTTCTCTTGTCTGACCTTTAGGAGTACCTTGGGAAGGAGAGGCAGTGGGGGAAAGGCATATACTGTTACATTTTTCCAGCGTAAGGATAGGGCGTCCACTCTCCATGCTTGTTTGTGATAAATCCTTGTGCAAAATCTCTGTAATTGGCAGTTGTGAGGGGAGGCAAATAGATCTATGTCTGGGCATCCCCATTTCCTTGTTATCATGCTGAAGACTTGTGGATCCAGTTTCCACTCGTGGGGATCCATGAGGTTTCTGCTTAGTTCGTCTGCCACAGTATTTGTATTTCCTGGCAGGAATTGTGCTTGCAGGTGAACTTGATAAGTCAATGCTGTGTCCCATAAGATCATTGCTTGTCTGCAGAGGGGGTAGGAATGTGTACCTCCCTGCTTGTTTATGTACCACATGACCGTAGCATTGTCTGTCTTTATCAGTAGCTGTCCTGGATGAAGTAGATCCTTGAAAGCTGTCAGGGCATTCTGAACAGCTAGCATCTCTTTTTGATTGATGTGAAGATGCATCTGTCCTGCAGGCCATATGCCCTGAATACATTTTCCTGCCATATGGGTCCCCCAGGCATAATCTGATGCATCCGTTGTCAGTATCTGTCTGGCTGTGGGTAAAATGAATGGCAGACCCTTGTTGTGGTGACAGGCCTCTGCCTACCATCAAAACTCCTGTTGCAGGCAGGGAATGAGGGTAATTACTGTCTCCAGGCTGTGGCAATACTGAGTCCTAACACTTTTTAGATACCATTGTAGTTTCCTCATATGCAGTCTGGCATATGGAATTAGTAGAATGCAGGATGCCATGAAACCCAAAGCCTGCAGGATTTTCCTTGCAGATAACTGGGTGTTTGTTGCCAATTTTTTGAAGTAAGAAGTCAGTTGTTTTTGTTTGTCTGGCGTGCGATAAGCCATCTGGGCAGTTGTATGTAAGCTTGCACCCAGGAATATTATCTCTTGAAAGGGCACTAGTTTGGATTTATTTTCGTTTACTGTGTACCATAGGCAAATTAGTAATCTTTTTACAAACGCCAGATGCTTTAGAAGAATGTCTTTGTTCTCTGCTTGAATAAGGTAGTCATCCAAGTAGGGATATATTTGAATTCCTCTTTGTCTGCAAAATGCAATTACTGGTGCCAGGCATTTTGTGAAGACCCTGGGCGCAGTAGATAAGCCAAAGGGCAGTGCAGAGAATTGGTAGTGCATTGAGCCGGCTATGAATCTGAGGTATCTTCTGCAAGATTGTCTGATTGGGACATGCAGGTATGCCTCTTTTAGGTCCAAAGTTACGAGCCAAGCCTTCTTGCCCAGCATGGGCAGTAGCTGCTGAAGAGTCAACATCTTGAATTTTGGAACCTACAGAAACGTATTTAGTATAGACAGGTCCAGTATTGGTCTCCAGGTTTTGTCCTTTCTGGGCACTAAGAAAAGTCTGGAGTAAAATTCTTGCCCCTGCTCTTGTTGTGGTACCTGTTGAATGGCCCTCATGTCCATGAGGGCTGCAATTTGCTTTTGTGCCTCTGCCCATTGATTGTGTGGCAGGTCTGGCATACCTTTTGACCTTGGTAGGGTGTGAAAATGGAACCTGTAGCCTTGGGACACTATGTTCAAGACCCATTTGTCTTGGGTAACCATTTGCCAATTTGATGAAAAAAGTGCTAGTTTTCCCCCTAAGGGGGCTGTCAAAAGAAAAGTGCTTGGTTCTGGCAGAGGAAAGTCATTGGGACTGTTTCCTGTAAGGTTGTGATTTGTCTTCTCCACTTTTGGAGGTAGGAGCACCCCATTGTTTAGGCCTGTATGAGCCTTGGGGCCGAGATCTGCCTCTGGGATGCCTGGATCTGCCTCTTTGTGGTCTGTCTGACACTGGAAAGGACAAATTTTTTGAAGGCCAGTTCCTGCTAAAACTGGGTGGTTGCACCTGTAAGAAATCCTTAACTGTCTGCATGGATTTTGCTTTATCCTCCATTTTCTTCAACACCTTTTCTGCTTTAGCGCCAAACAAAGTATCATGCTGTAATGGGGCATCTAATAATTTTGCTTTAACATGATCAGGCAGGTTCTGTTCCTTTAACCAAGCATGCCTTCTAATAACAGAACCTGTAACAGCGGCCCTGCAAGAGGCCTCCAGTGAATCATAACTACATTGCAAAGTATGCTTTCCCACTTGTTCAGCTGCATGCAATAAATCCTGCATTTCCTTGTTCTCTGAACATTCAGTATTTGTCAACATTTTCTGTTTAAGCAGTGACATTAAGTATTGCTGATATTTAAGCATATGAAACTGACAATTTAAAGCCCTTACAGCCAAGGTAGCAGAAGTGTAAACCTTTTTCCCCCATCTGTCCAGTGTCCTAGAATCCCTATCAGAGGGGACAGGGTTTTATGCAGTGGAAGCTTTGACCCCTTTGGGACCCTGAGATATAGTTTCTGGGTCAGTAGTGGGGTTTTTATATAGGAATTTATGAGAATCTGGGACCCTGTAGTATCTGTCTGGCTTAGCAGGTGCAGGGGGAAGAGTCGGGGGCAGGCTGGACTCTGAAAACACATCATCTACAATGTCTAGAACAGGTGGAATAGCAAGGGGTCTGTGCTGAGGAAGCAGCAGAAAGTCTGAGCCTTTTCTTAGATTCAGAATAATCTTGGCTCTTCCAGTGGAAATGCTCCCTCATGGTATGCAGGGTTTCCCCAAAAGAGTAATCTTCAGGAGGAGAGGCTGAAGGAATGGATTCTTCAGCATCCAGAGTCCTCATAGGGAGGCATGGAATAATCCTGTTCAGAAGAGGAATCAGAGGAAATTGAAATCTGATCAGAAGAATCATATTCTGTCTCTTGCCTAAGCCTCTTATCAGGTGGGGGATGGGAACCCCTGATCAAAGTAATTAGGTCTTCGGCCATTTTAAGCATCTGTTTTTTAGGCATGGAAGTCTGAGTAGGAGAATGCTGTACTTGTTTCTTTGTCTTTAGAGCTGCTTTAGTCTTTGAAGCTGAAGATGGTTTAACATATAATTGTGTAGGTCTGAAGACACCCTCAGAAGCCAATGCCTGCTCAGTGGCTCCGGACCCATCTGAGGGAATGCTTTCCGAGTGTCCAATATCTTGAGTATCCAGAGGCCCAGTCGGCTCCACGTGGGAGTCTGAAGCGGCCTGTGGCTCTGAGGTAGTGGGCTCCAGGGGCTGCGAAAGTGCCTCACTGAGAACTGGCGAACAGGCAACTGGCTTATCGGAGGCCTCGTCGTCGGTTTTGGACCTCAGACGCCTATCCTTTTCCTTATCCTTGCGTTTTTTGTAAACTCCGGTCGTCGGCTGTTCCGACGGCATTATATAATTAAATCTTCGGCCAAAGTAGTGAAATGCAAAATCAAACCGACGCTTAATAGTGCGTTGGTTAAATCTAGCACAAAACCGACAGCTAGCAACATTGTGATAGGGGCCTAGGCAAGAAATACAGTAAGAGTGAAAATCCTTATGAGGTATTTGCTTCCCACAAGAAATACAACTGTTAACTTTTTCTGACATTGGTCTGGAGCAAGAAAAAAGTTTCCCCAACGGGGTACTTAGCTTTAATGAAGACTTCAGTTCTGAAATTCGGATTTGAAAATCTCAGGAGTCGGCCGACCGGCACTTGCGAACTGATTTTGCTTCGGGCACCGCGCGGCAAGAAAGACTGAAGAAAATGGCGTCGGCTGCATCTTTTATACCCCTGGCGCACTAACGTCAGGGAAGAGGCGACAGCAACCGACGCCAGACCTAGACTTTGGAATTCTGGCCGACTGCGGGTAGCCAGCCAGCAGGATAACCCAAGAGTAATGACTGCAACAGTGAAACACGATGAACATCTTGTGATAGTCAGGTACTCTGTAGTACCTGTCAGGTTTTCTGGGAGCTGGAGGTAAAGTGTCTGGGGTAAGGCTAGATTCCAAGAAAGCATCATCTACAATGTCCAGAACAGGAGGGATAGCTAAAGGCCTATGTTGAGGTAGGAGTAAGAATTCCCTAAGTCTCTTTTTGGACTCAGAGTAATCCTGGCTTTCCCAGCGGAAATGCTCCCTAAGAGTATGCAAGGTTTCACCGAAAGAAAAATCTTCTGGAGGGGAAGCAGAGGGAATGGAATCCTCTGCATCAGAATCCTCATAAGTAGATAAGGGCAAATCCTGGTAATCAGAAGGAGCAGAAATATCAGATTCCTGATCAGAAGAATCAGAAGGAAAATCAGTTCTAGGTCTCTTAGAGGGGGAAGGCTGGCTTCCCCTAATTAAGGTAATAAGGTCTTCAGCCATTCTAAGCATTTGTTTTTGAGGCATATAGGCCTGAGCCTGTGGTTTGGTCATCAGTTTTCTAGGCATAGTGCGAGTTTTTGGCCTGGATAAAAACAATGGTGTTGGTTTCATATGAATGTCTGTAGGCCTGAATACACCCTCAGAAGCTGGTGCCTGCACAACGGCACCAGACTCATCCAAGGTAGAGACATCCGCAGGTTCCATAGTCGAAGGAGCATCTTGTAGCATATCGGACTCTGAATAGGTCTCAGCAGAGGCCTGCAAATCTGAAGTAGTGGGTATTAGGGGCTGCAAAAGCGCCTCACTGAGTACCGGCGGACTGGCGACTAGCTTAACGGAAGCGTCGTCGGCAGTTTTGGACCTATGAGGTCTGTCTCTGTCTTTATCCTTACTTTTTTTGGAAGATCGGTAGTCAGATGGCTTAACGAAGCCATTTCAGAGTACTGAGATCAAGTATGAAAGTAATTGGCTGCAAAAATAGCCTGACGACGAATAGTTCAGGGGTTGAACAAGGCACAAAACCAACAACGAGGGACGTCGTGGTCTGGGCCTAAACAGGGGTTGCAGTAAGAATGAAAATCTCTACGAGGTATTTCCTTTCCACAGGTAAGACAATTGTTAACTTTTACTGACATCTGTTAGAGCAAGAAAAAGGATCCCCAATGGGGTACTTATCTTTTTTGAAGACTTCGGGTCTGAAACTCGAAAACTAAAATTTCAGGAGTCGGCCGACCGGCACTTGCGAACTGCTTCTGCTTCGGGCACCGCGCGGCAAGAAAGACTGATGTAATGGCATCAGTTGCATGTTTTATACCCCTGACATCAAGGAAGAAGCGACAGCATCTGATGCAGAAATCTGAAGACTCTGGTATTCAGGCCGGCTGAGGACTACCTGCAGGCAGATGACCCAAATGTGATGACTGCAACAGTGAAACACGAAGAATATCTTGTCAGAGATTTGGGATGCATGGCTAGGCTTAAAAAGGCCCTTGTGGTCATTAGCCTAGTAAACACCTATTTATCTATGCCTTACAATTATCACTTTATAACAGCTGCTTCTGTTCTAGGCTTGATTTAAAACTCTACCAGAACAGGTCTTTCACTTAGGATTCCCCTATCCCTTTCTCTTTCCTTATACTCTGATCTCAATCCCTGGTAGGGAAGACAGTCGCTAATTGGCAGTCCAAACTTCTTTTTCATAGTGTCATGCTACTACTGATTGCCCACATAACTGGTACATGGAAGACGGATCCCATTCTGACAAGAGAATGGCTGGCAGAAAGTGATTGGTGCAAAAGGTTCTGGCAAAGTTGCAAGCAACATCCTAAACTAAACTGTTGGAGTGATAACTCCTAGGGAATCTAATTACTCAATTTTTTTTCTAATTTCTATCTGCTTTTCAAGGTCTCAAAAAGATTTTGGAACAATGAGGATATTCGACTACCAGAGAAACGAAACTGAAAAGATGCATGCAAGTAGATAGTTACCTTTAAACAGTGCAGAAAACACTATGTAAAGATAACATTCATAAAATATGATCAAATATATTTAGGAAAATGTCACACAAGACACCGGTCAATACAAGTAAGTAAAATGCACTGCAGTTTCAGGTGTTGAGAAATGTACAGAAGCATTTTACTGAAGAAAAAAAAACAGAATGAGAACACGAGTAACCAGAATGAAAACTAAATTCAACTTCAAGGTGTTCTTACTTATATTCCATGGAGTCTTATATTCCATGGAGTTACTGCATCTAACCAAGATCTGTGGTTCTACAGCAGTTAGGACCAAGACAATAATTCCATTTCTGCGCAAGGAACTCCAACTTGACTGACCGATTACTGACATGGTCTTGCAGTATAAGAGGGGGTGCTGCACTCCTGAGTATGTCATCCTTCAACTGAGACTTTAAACCACAATCCCATCTACTTTAGTTGGTGGTTGCTCAGGTGGGTGTAAGAGGTCCCAAACCACCTACTGGAGAGAGTAGGGGTCCTTTGTTAAAACAATCACAGTTATTTACATTCCTGTTTATTTACATCAAATATGCCTTTTTTCCTTAATTACACTACATATAATATTTACAAAACACACATCACATCTTCCTTCTACATTTCCTTCATCGTATATATACAACACTTTTTTGACCCTTAGTTCAATTTACACAACCAAAACCTTATTTGTTTTAATATTGTAGCCAATTCCCATTTTTTGTTAAACAGGATTTCCTTCACTCTATGCTTCCAAATTAAGCATATTATACAGAACATTTCATCAATTCTTTCACCCTCCTTTCTACTTTTCTTTCTGTAATACCCAAATTCAATCGTATCCATATTGAAGATACTCATTTCTTTAACTCCTTGCAGATAATTCATAGGTAGAATCTTTTTCCATAACATTTTACTTCGTTTACATTCTAGGAAAACGTGCACTGGTTTCAAAATCGTCATAATACAAACGGACTATCTTTTCTACTTCTGTAAGGCATATTCGGCTTTACCGGTAATTTTTGTGTAGCAATCCTGCATAGAAATTCATTGCACTTAATAGTTCCCTTACATCTTTCCATTCTCGCAGTGATAGCATTCTTTTTTCTAAATTTAAATCCTTCCATGGATATAGTCTACGATACTGTTCCATAATCCTATTCCACCATTTTTTCTTTCATTTTCAATTTTTTTACATATATTTTCCACACGATAATTTTATCTTGATAATCCTCCATGTCTTTATTACAACAATCTCCTCTTTTGTACTGAAAAAGAAAAATAACCATTCTGTTTTATATTTCAAACGTAATATTTTCATTAATAAAGAACTCTCATTGTCCTTCAAACATTTCATTACTCTGTACAAATTTAATGACACCGTATACACTATAGGTTTATTAGCCCCAATCCCCCTTTTCTCACATACAGGACCCCTCTTTTCACTGGGTTCAATCTCTATCCCAAAATAAAATAAAATATAATATTCTACATTTCTTTCCCTAACTTCAAAAGAGCAGTGAAAACACCTGCTAAATAAATAAGCTTGGATAACAGTGTGGAATGAAATGATCTTTTTTATTAAATGAAACCCTAAAAGACTTCTAAATCACACACGAGTGTTTCACTTCCTCTATTTTCTCTTTCTATACTGCCTCTATAATTTCCAAGACATTTTTTTCCATATTAAACTTAACTCTACAAATCCTTGCCTCAAATCCTAACCCTTGACTTGTGTCGTTAATACAAAACCTACGACCTGAATAATCTCCTGCATTTATTTTATCACTGCATTCATGCCTGCTTCACCTTTAATAATAATAATAATAATAATCATAATAATAATAATAATAACAATAATAATAATAATAATAACAATAACAACAATAACAATAATAATCATAATAATAATAATAATAATAATCATAATAATCATAATAATAATAAGAAGAATATAATCTGCATAATTTTAAAAATAGGCATTTTTATCCCTTCATTCATAAAAAAAAAACTTACTGCATCCATCATTCTATTCATGTACGCAGATATTACATTCATTACTAAAACAAATAATGTACCACTCAGTGGACAACCTTGTCTAATACCTTTAACTGTATGTCTTCACTTAACCATCCATTTATCATAACATTTACTATATTAAACTTATATGCTGAAATACAAACATTTTTAATATTCTTACTTATATTACAGATTTCAAATACATCTAATACTGAATGATGAATCAAATTTATTTATTTATTTTACATTTGTTAACCGGGGGTATCTGAGCCAAAAAGGCCCTTTTTCAGCAGAAGCCCGGGGAGAAAAGCTCCACATAGAAAAATTACAGATACATTTAGTTATTTAGACATGATCAGTATACACACATGGTATGCAGCACATCAACAGTTACAGTGGAGAGAACAAACAAAAAATATTAATTTAAAAATAAAGGTAATTAATAGATTTGTGGTGTACAGCTCAAATTTGGAACATAGGTAGAATACATACATAGTACACAGGTACAGTACATATATTGTAGATTAGCCAGTGTTTGTAAGTAAGATTGAAAAAAAGAAGTTATGTTCTTACCATAACGTTCCATGTGAATTGTTCATCTCACCTTTGTTCTTACACACGGGTTCGGCTCCGAGTCGGCCACATCACCAGCTCAGCATCTTCGAGAAAGCTCGAGGCACAGTTCTATCCCATGATCCTCCTGTGCTAACCCTCAGATCTAGTTTGCTAACACCAGAAGAATCCCAGTAGCTACTGCGCCTTAAGCGCCTAGAAAAAACGCAACTACACTGTCTGAAACTTTGTTATCAATAGAAGAAAAAAGATGCCAGCCCTGATGTAGACTAGGAAGCTCAAGAATAACAATATCTAGAGAAGACTGAACCCGAATGCAGTCTTACCCGTTCTTCGAGAACGCAGGACGGGGGATGGAGGGGGGGGAATGTAAGAACAAAGGCGAGATGAACAATTCACATGGAACGTTATGGTAAGAACATAACTTCTTTATGTGAAATTGTTTGATCTCGCCGTTTGTTCTTACACACGGGTAGCGTCCCTAGCTCCTTTATCCTGGGTGGCTCACGGGAGAACATTCCTGAGAACAGTGGAACCAAACGTCGCCCTGTCTCTGGAGTTTTTGTCTAATTTGTAGTGAGCAATGAAAGTATGTGGTTTCGCCCAAGTTGCCGCCGCACAAACTGTATCTAATGGCAAGCGGGCAGCATGGGCTAAGGAAGTAGCAATCGCCCTCGTAGAATGAGCCTTGGGTTTAAAGGGGAGTTGTTGCTTTGATTCTGAATATACGAAATTTATACAGTCTGAGAGCCATTTGGATAAAGTAACTTTTGTTACCTCCTTTTCTTTCCTTTGGTCAGCATATGATACAAACAGTTGGTCTGACTTTCTGTATTCCTTCGTCCTAAGTAAAATCTCAGCTGCCTGTGGACGTCTAGTTTGTGCAGCATGTATTCCAACTTACTGGAGTGATTTTTGAAGAAGGTGGGTAGTTCAATCGATTGATTAATATTTTGGATTGAACAAATCTTTGGAAGGAAGGACAGATTGGTACGCAATGTTACCCTATCTGGATGAAATATCATATATGGGGGGGGCTGAATGGATAACGCTTGCAACTCTGAAACCATGCGGGCGGAAGTGATGGCAACCAGAAAAAGTGTCTTCCACGATAAGAATTTTAGAAGGGTGGTGGCGGCTGGTTCGAATGGGGGCAACATGAGCTGTGATAACATCAGGTTAAGATTCCATGGGGCCACTGGACTACGAAAGGGGGGACGGAGGTGAAAGGTACCTTTCATAAAGGCTTTGCAAAGTCTGTGAGACATGAGGGAACTATGTCCCTGGCCAACATGAAAATTAGATATAGCCGCAAATTGTACCCTTATCGTGGAAGTCGATGCTGATTCATGAAAAAGTGTCAAAAGAAACTCTAATATCTTGTGTACTGGAGCCCCTGATGGATTTATACCCTGCTGCGAGGCCCAGTACGCAAAACGTTTCCATTTGCTGTTGTATAGCTTCCTTGTGGACGGCTTGTGGGAAGATACAATTATGTGTTGTACTGCAGGTGACAATAAATCTGACCTGGCTAAGATGGGAAGCGGAGCAGCCAAGCTGTCAGTTTGAGGGACTTGAGAGATGTGTGAGGAACTCCTGACGAGTGCGTCAACAGATCTGGCACTGGGTCCAGAATCCACGGTTCCTCCACCTGATAAGTTTGAAGGAAGGGGAACCAGATTTGTAGAGGCCAGAATGGGGCTATCAGAATTATGGTCCTTTCCAGACGTTTGGCTTTCTGCAGGAATTTGGGAATTAGTGGAACAAAAAGCGTGCACAAGTGCACCCCCCCGGGGGGAGGTAGTAGGGCAAAGTAGCTTCTGCATTTGGCATTCAATGGGGATGCAAATAGGTCGCAGCAAGGCTGGCCCCATCTGCGGAAAATCTTTTCCGCAACCTGAGATTTGAGGGACCACTCGTGGGGCAACAGGATGGCTCTTGCTCAACCTGTCCGCAATGATGTTGGATATCCCCGGGATGTGCATTGCTATCACAAAGTGTCCGGTAGACAAAGCCCATTGCCAAATCCTGAGGGCCTCTCTGCACAATGGATAAGACCTGGTTCCTCCTTGTTTGTTTATGTACCAGACTACTGACATGTTGTCCATCTGAACTGTCACTGTTCCCAGAGGCAAGAACTTGTGAAAGTGTTGCAATGCAAGAAACACTGCCCTCAGCTCTAGGACATTGATGTGCAGGTTGTACTCCAAGTTGGACCATTGACCTTGGACTGTTCTGCCCTGAAAAAGTCCCCCCCACCCTATCAGGGAAGCGTCCGTGGTTACAGTAGCTATAGGACTGGGCAACACAAACGGTCGGCCTACTGTTAGGTCCTGACTGTGCATCCACCATAGGAGATCTTGTTTGCAGGAGTTCGTGATTAAGATCTCGTGAGATAGTGGAAGCTGTAGGTATGACCATTGAGCGAATAGCATCCATTGAAGGATCCTCATGTGCATCCTGCCTAGGGGAACTATGATAAGAGCGGCTGCCATCATTCCTAGTACTCTCAAGACTTGTTGAGCAGGGACTCTCTTGCTCTGAAGAAGGATAGAAATTTGATATCTGAGGGCTGATACTCTTAGTGGGGGGAGATTGATTCGAGCCAAGGAAGTGTCTAACTCTGCCCCTATAAATGAGATACGCTGTGAGGGCGATAAGACAGATTTTCCAAAATTGACTGTTATGCCCAGAGAGGAGCAAAGGTTGATGGTGTAATTCCTGGCTTGCACAAGATGATACTCGGTGGTGGCGGAGAGGAGCCAGTCGTCTAGGTGAGGAAACACTCGGAATCTCATGTCTCAGGTGAGACGTTACTACTGCCATGCATTTGGTGAACACCCTGGGGGCTGAGGTGAGGCCAAAGGGCAGAGCACGAAACTGGAAGTGACTGGCTCCCAGCCGGAAGCGCAGGTGATCTCTGGACGCTCTGGCCATTTTGATATGGTAGTACGCATCTTTGACCTCTATAGAGCACATCCAGTTGCCGTCCTGTAGGAAAGGAAGGATCGACTGTAGCGTGACCATCCGGAACTTTTCCTTTTTCACGAAAGTGCTGAGTCTACTGAGGTCCAAAATTGGCCTCCAGTCCCCTGTTTTCTTTGGAACTAAAAAGAATCTTGAGTAAGTTCCGGATCCTTTCTGGTCTGCCAGGACTGGTTGAATGACTCTGTTTTCGAGCAGCCTTTTTATTTCTATGGCTGCCTGGTCTCGCAGACTGGGTGGAACATCTGGGAGCTTTTTGGGGGCAGGTGGAATTTTTATAAATGGAATAGTGTAGCCTCTGGTAACTATGCTTTTTACCCAGGAATCCGATGTAAGATTTAGCCAGGCCACTGGGTATAAAGCCAAACGACCCCCGACTGCCTCCAGAGTAGGACACCTGGGCATGCACTCAGGAGTGCTGAAAGGGCCTCCCAGAGAACATATCTCTGTCACCCTGATTCTGCGGACCACCTCTGCCACCTGGACGGCATCTTCCATTTCTTCCCCCTCCTCTGCCTCTGGAGGGGGCATCACTCTGTGTGAGCTGAAAGGATCCCAGAGTCTTTCGGAACCACATTTTTCCGCCTCTTTGCCCTTTGGGGTATGGTCTAGATGGGGCAGAAAAATGGACCCCTACGGCAGACAGGGTCTTCCCTTCTTGCTCGCACCTAGTGAGAGTCTCCTTTACTTTGGGACCAAACAGTGAGGCACCATCAAAAGGGGCGTTAGCAAAGGAAGACTTGAAGGCTTCTGCAAAGGAGCATAGGTGCAGCCAGGATTGTCTCCTCAGACTAATTGCTGAGGCTGCCGCCCTACTTGAACCTTCGGCTGCATATGAAATGAGCCTCATGGATGAGTTAACTATGGAGTTGAGGGTGTTAAGGTGTGCTGTTACTTTCTCGGAGACAGCAGCATCTGTATTGCCCTGGAGAGCATCTCCCAGTTCCTTGAGGAGATCTCTCTGTAGACGCGTGAAATGCGTAAGGTAGTTCAGCGATCGCATGGAAAATGCTGCGGAACTAAAGATGTGCTTCCCATATCTGTCCATCGTCCCAGAATCCTTATTAGGAGGATGGACAGAGGAAGATGATTCAGACATTTCCTTTTTAGTGGCTGCCGCCACCACCATAGTATCCACTGGCACTCTTTTAGTTAGAAAGCTTTTATCTTGAGGGGCTGTGATATACTTGTTGGGTCTGCGGGGGACCGGTTCCACTGTATCAGGTGTCTCCCACGCCCTTCGCGCTATCAAGTCCATGAGTTCGTCAAAGGGAGGGGTCACCCAGGAGGTAGAAGGTTGAGCCCCAAATGCCTTCAGCAATACCGATTTGTCTACAGAAGGGGTAAGGGTCTGCCAGTCTCCCCTCTGTTTCAAGATTTCCAAGATGTCAGCAAAGGTGACATCTTCAGAGGGGGACCGTGGGGACCCTTCTGCTTTATCCAAATCGGTATCAGAGGTCAGAGATTCCTGTGGGGAATCAATGTGCCTCCTCTTGCACAATCTTTTCCTCAGTACATCCTCGGAGGGGGCTTCTGGGGAGGCATCTGAGGAACCAGGGGTGCCCTCTGGGGCTGGCTGAGGCATTGGGTCTCGACGCTTGGTAGGAGCCGAAGGTACAGAAGCAGAATGCGGACCCTTTGGGGGAGGAGAAGAAGATGCCGATGACGTATGTGTCTGTTCAGACAAGACCTTCCTCATGATGTCGAAGGCACCGCTGCCCCGGCTCGAGGATCCCACCGGTTCCGAAGAAGCCGGTAGTTTCCCGGGAACCGGGACCATGGGCTCCGACCCTGAGGACGGATCCGAGCTGATCTGAGCTGAGGCACCATGGGGGAGAGTCAGAACCGATAGTTCGGTTCGACTGTCCGCCCCGGAACCTAGGAAAGATCGTCGGCTCCGAGACCCCCCGGCTGGTTCCGAAGGTGTCAAGGTCAACGGTGCCGATAGCACTACTGGAGACTTCGGCACCAAGGGCTCTACAATCATCGGCTCTTCGATCTCCGGCGACTCGACGGGTCTCGGAGGAGGAATTGTCTCGGGGGCGGGAAGAGCCTCGAGTTTCAAAACCAATTGGGACGAAACTTCGATTAACTTGGACAGAGCCGAGTTCTCCATTAGCTTCTGTACCACTCGGTCCACGTTGGAGTCGGAAAGCGGCCTCGAAGAATGGGTCGAAGGGGCCGAAGCCATCACCGAGTGACGGATTGAAGGCGGTGGTACCTCCGATACCGGCTCCAATACCCGAGTCTCAATCAGAGATAAGCATTCGACGCCCGACCCCGAGGTCTTTGGAGCTGGTGTCCGAATCTGAAAAGAGGTGCTCGGAGCCGAGGACTTAGGCTCCGACACTCTTGAAGACTTTGACCCCTTCGAAGACTTGGACACTTGTTCAGCCTTGTCCAGGGCCTCCTGAAATTTGGGTTTTAATAACCCTCTGTCCACCAACTTCCTACGCCTTTCTAGCATGACCCTCCCACTGAAGGAATGACAGATGGAACAGTCTTCCTGCAAGTGGAGAGGGCCAAGGCAGTAGACGCAGGAAGAATGGTTATCAGTAATGGACATTTTTTGCCCACACTGATACCTTTTAAAGCCTGACTTGGCTTTTTCAGACATAGTATCTAACCTAAATATACAAAATTCTAACAACATACTTACATATATATATATATATATATATATATATATATATATATATATAAATGCAATAACACACTACAAACTCTTGTAAAGGTAAGAATAAATCTTATCTACAATATATATAAAAAGAGAAGAAAATTTTAAAGTAGAAACTACCAATTTCAAAGCCTATTGTCAGTCCTGACAGAATTTTAACAAGGCCTTAACTAAGGTAAAAATCTACTAAACTACTATAAACTACCTTAACTATAGAAAACACACACTCTGTAATAAACTATTACACTAATAACTACTTTTTAACTATTTTACCTATTTTTGACAACTACAACTTCAAAAAGAATGAAAAAAGTACTGGCCCGAGCCTCTCACGATGCGATCTGCTGCTAGCGGCAAACTAGATCTGAGGGTTAGCACAGGAGGATCATGGGATAGAACTGTGCCTCGAGCTTTCTTGAAGATGCTGAACTGGTGATGTGGCCGACTTGGAGCCGAGGATCGGCTCCGAACCCGTGTGTAAGAACAAATGGCGAGATCGAACAATTTCACATCTATTATCAAGTACTCTACGTTTAGTATGTGTACCTTATCTGCTTTCACTAGCCTGGGGAGCAATCATGGCACTGCCAACTTTGCTTGAGATGTTGCCTGATGAGGTCTTTAAAGGAGGCTTTGGATGATGTGTTTTGAATGCTAGTGGGGACAGAGTTCCATGTTTTTAGCCACTGAACTACTATATAACGCATCTCCAAAGCTACTGCAGATGTTTGTGACTTCTAGTAGTAGTTTGCTTGATGATCTAAGAGGCCTTTTGGCTGAGTGATGTTGTACTAGGTTTTTGAGGGCAGGACACTTATTGGGGAGGTTAAAAGATAGAATGACAGAGGCAGAGCTGATTATAGGTTAGGAGGTTGGGCAGTTGAAGCCAGTGGAGCTGTCTCAAAGCAGTACAGTGATGAGTTCTATATGAGCAATTTTCAGCATAGTGGGCAATTCTGTTATAGCAGGCTTCCATTTTGCTTAGCTCAGTTTTGTTGAGATTAGTCAGAATGGGAGATGCATAGACTAGGGTGCATAGAACTTGGGAGCGAGCAATGGCTGCTCTCGTGTTGTTGGTAAGAAATGGTTTGATACGGTAGAGTGATCCAGCTTGGCATGTACTTCTTTAATAGTTAAGTTGAGATGACTATCAAATTTTAGGTGGGAGTCTATGGTTATTCCAATAGCTTAGCCTGTGCCATTGGAGCGACTGGAGTAGCATTTGTGGAGTAGATAGTGAATTGACTGTTATCAGTGTTTTTGCTAGAACTGGTTATAATCATAAGCTGAGGTTTCTTTGGACTGAGGATAAGTTGGACTTTGGTAATGTAGTTTTCAATGTCAGAAAATGCTAGCTGAGTTGTTTGCAGGAGGGTGGGAATGTTTTGTGCAGCACAGATTAAGGTAGTGTCATTTGCATACTGAATGACAGATGCATGCTATGCGGAGGTATGGAGGTCATTTGTGAAGACTGTGAATAGTAGTGGTCCTAAGATAGACCCCTGTGGGACTCCTATAGTTAAAGGCAGCTGAGGAGAGAGAGAAGTTTCCCATTTCACAGCTTGGTACCTGTCAGTTAAGTAGCTTTGGAAACAGGTAAGAGTGGAATTTGATAGGCGATATTGGTTTAGTTTGTTTAGCAGGATTTGGTGCGAGACTGTGTCAAATGCTTTGGACATATCCAAAAAAAGAGTTGACACCTGCAGGCCTTCATTTCTGAGATGGTTTACTGTGTCTGTGAAGCAGAGGAGGGCTGTAGTTGTACTATGGGCAGGTCTGAAACCATGCTGAGTAGGTGACAGGATGTTGCTGTCTAGGAGATATTTTAGCATCAGGGTATGGATGCATTTTTCTAGGATTTTGGCCAGGGGGGAGAGTATAGCAATAGGTCTGTAGTTATTAGGTTAAGTGGAGGTCCCGCCTTTATGTATGGGTGTAACATAGGATATTTTCCAGAGTTTGGACACATAGTTTTCAACAATTGATCTGTTTATGAGAGTGGAGACTGGGATAGCAATAGCATCTGCTGTAAGTTTCAAGAAATAGCTGGGGAGTAGGTCAGCTGCTGTTGATGAGGTTTTTAGTTTGGAGAGCATGCTTTTGATTGAAGTGGTGGAAACTGGTTTGAGGGTAAAGCTTGTATTAGTGTTATTTGTGTTGGGGGGATAGTGAGGAAGGAACTGTCCTGTGATACTAAGGATAGAATTGAGTTCACAAAGTGGGAGTTGAATTGTGTTTCATGGGAACTTTAGTGTCAGGGGTGGTTGGTTTGGGGTAGCCTTTAGGGTGGGTTTTAGTAGCTGGTTTACATTTTTCCAAAATTTTTGGGGGTTGTGTTGGTATTTAGTTTGTAATGTTGTGTAGTAGGATTTTTTTGTCCAGCCTAATGCATTTTTTTGCACGGTTGCACAGTTCCTGGTACTTAGTTAGGCTTTGTGTGTCTGCTGTTTTGATAGTAAAGCCAGGCAGTGTCTCTGGACTTCAGGATTTGTTTGGTTTCTTTACTGAGCCAGGGGTTTGCAGAGATTTTAACCTTGATTTTGCGCAATGGAGCGAAAGTGTCTAGGTGTTGTAGAAATGTTTTGTTTAAATATGCTACAGCGTAGTCAAGTGGGAGGGTTTTTAGGGGGGTCCAGTCACAGTTACAGAGTAAAGTATTGAGGACCTCAGGAGATAATTTTTTTGTGTTTCTAGTGGATGCATAGTTAGTGGGTTTGCATATGCTTGTTCTACTACGTATAATGTATATTATGTTGTAGTCACTTAAGGTGTCTGGGAGACTGCCTGCATAGGGGTACAATGTGGGGTTGTTAGTTAGGACCCAGTCAAGGATGGATTCCCTTTTAGATTTTTTATCACACCTAGTTGGAATTTGGACTAGCTGCTGGTAGCCATGGAGATTTATTAGATTACTTGGTGGTTCTGATATACAGGTGAACCAATCTAGGTTGAAGTCCCCCAGAATAAGGGTTTCTTGTGAGTATGTGGAAGAACACCAGGATAAGAAGTCTTCAAGGCTAGCAGGTGTATTACCAGGTGGAATATAGATCACAATTGTGGTGATGACCTTTTTAGGGTGAAGTTGAAGTTGTGAGGTAAGTATGTCCCAATTACTGGGGGAGGAGTACGAGTTTGGTAATTGACGTACAGTTAAGTTGGACTTATACAGTAAGGCAGTTCCACCCCCTTTACGAAGTGATCTGTCTTGTCTAATGATATTGTAGCCGGGTAGGGAGAACTTCTGAGTTAGCTATGTTTTTATTTAGCCAGGTTTCTGTTAAAACAACTATGTCTGGGGAGTAGTGTGCTATTGTGGCCTGGAGTTCAGGTATTTTATTTATGACACTTCTAATATTAATATTTAAAAGCTTTACTTAAATCTCCTACCATTACTTTCGCCTGAATATTTCTAAGTACTGTTTCTTCTAATTCCTTAATTCTAAATAATAAATCTTCAACCTTTTTACCTTTTATACCACACAAGTTTTCATTTACAACTTTACCCACTTTTTCTTCCATCCTTTTTTGTAAAATTTTCATAAAATGCTTATAATCTGTATTATTTAATACAACTGATATCCAATTCTATATTTCTCTCTTCTCGTCTTTTTTTCCATATAAATGTAGCTCTTTATAAATGAAAGCTTTATTCAATGATTCATTTAATATCTTTACAAACTATTTTTTTTTGCTCTGCAGTCAAATTTTGATGCCTACTATATTGTATTCCATCCGGTCCTGCTGCCGAATTTAAATTCATTACTTTTAACACCTGTTCTAACTTGTCTATTTTTATTTCTTTTTCTAAATTGTACTACCCTTGTCAGAAAATACATGCCCCTTCCATTCCTTCCTCATCTTATTCCTCTGCTCTCTACATAACATCCTAGTATGTTCTTTTAATATATTCATAATCTCCTCCTGTGTATTGTATATTTTACACGATGAATCTTTCATTTCTCTCATTGATTAGTTTACTTACGTATGGCGCGATTTATTTTGTTTTTTCCTTGCAGAAAATATCTTTGTTTACACAATGAATGTTCTATTTTTTCTTATTCAAGTGATATAAATCCTTTTCCTTGATAAAGACATTTTCATCATTCTTCTCTAGACAATCGTTTGTATGATTCCTTAAATTCTTATACTTTATTTTTTTTATTTTTCACATATATATTTTCTCTTTCTCCTATGTCACATAAAACTTTTTGTATTTCAGTTTAAAGTTTAACCACAATTCTGACCAATCTTTATAAAATTCTCTCATCTCTACATGGTCTTGCCATAATCTCATAACATCTTCTTCCCCTAAAACATCCCATTTCAGCTATTTCACCTCATTTATTCTTCTTAAACATTTCTCTATTTTTATATACTCAACATTTCCTTTTATCTTAATCCAAACTGCCCTATGGTCTGAGAATCCTGTCAATAGTGCACCTTGTTTTACTATTACTAAACTTTCAGATAATAAAAAAAATAATCTATTTCTGTTGTTTATCTCCTCTTCTATACGTCCATGTCTCTAAATTCCAAATTTTTAACTGTCCATAGCAATCTAACATCATACACCTTTGTTTTCTGTTGTCTTAACTTACAATTAAAACCCTCTGCTACTTACTGAATTATACTTCTAAACATCTCTTCTTTTTTGTACATATATTGTGATGATTCTAATAGCATGTTCCATCCATCTTACATCAATAACCGTAATTCTACCAGTTATAACAAAGGTAATAGCTAAGACTTTAACTGTATCTTTATACAAGTATTTCTGAGCAGGTCTCCCTCCCAAAATTCCACATAGCCTTCTTTCCCCACCACACTTTGGTTTGATATATTTGAGACAACAATCAAATGTATTTTAGTATAATAACATCACTGTCTTGCTTTTTACACTATTCCTAAATCTCTGATCTTCTCTCTAACTTCATAACACTATTCACATTTAATGCTAATACTTTGCAAGTAGTTCTACCTTAAGTAATATGTATTCAGTCGTTCCCTTTCTTTTTTTCTATTTTAAATCCATCTATAATTTTCCTTTTCCCCTCCCACACTCTTACCAATCGACTTTCTTTTTTGCTTTACTATATTCCAATTAACATCATCACTGTCACTTAAACTGGATTCTTCTTCAATTCTTCCTGGGTAATAACTTTTTGTATAATTCGTTCTTTATCCATATGTTCTATTTGTTTCTACGTCTTTTTGTCCAGCCTCACCCTTTTGATCTTGCATTACTACTTCTACATCAGCCTCCATATTTTTCCCTTCTTCTTCACACTCCCCCCAAAATGACGTTTTTTATTACATTTATAACACCTCATTTCACAATCCCTTGCATGATGTACTATTATTCCAGATGAAAAACATCTTCGTATCACAATTATAGATTAGACTATAATTTTTACCACACAAAAACATGTTTTAGGCTGACGCCAATATTTTACCATGACCCTGCTCCCTTCAACAGTTATAATGCTTGGTAAATGCACAATACTTTCATTTTTTTTAATTTTCAGTATCACTTTACAATCCCATGCCCTAGTCCATAAACCCTTATCATATCCTTTTGACACATCTAATACATTTTACATAACATCAATAAATGCCCTTTTAAAGTATCTTTATCTACTTCTGACTTAAATTGTATATTATTTTTTTCGTCATCTCTCTATAAGAAGTTTTAAATATATACAAATTCCATGGCATGATATTTTTCTTCTTGACATATTTTTCAAAAATGTCCTCCAATTGACCAGTCTCAAATATAATGTCACAAAATGTCTCTTTTTTAATATGTATAAAGGCTCTTAACTCACTTGCTTTGATTCCTAAAGGTGTAATAACATCATCCCATACCTTACATCTATCCAGTTCACTGCCTTCCTTTTTTCCAATGCGTAAAGTAAAAAGTCTCTCTTTTTTTTTTATACAGGTTAGTTCTTCCTTCTTTTTCTCAGCTCCTGACTTTACCATCTCTGTATACAATTTACGTTTCATAGTCGTCTCTTCCTCCTGTTGTATCTTCTCCATTAAGTCTTCCCAAGACATGTCTCTGCCACTCTCCAGTTCACTTTCATTAATTAAATCCAGTACCACATCAACCCGCAACTCTCATGACTGGAAGGCTGTAACAACACATTCCTGTACTGGCACCTCATCTCTGAAGAGATTCTCCTGAATGATCTCTTCTGAATCCGTTACCACTACAGTCTTTTTGAGAAAGCTCGATCACTTCCTCCACACCTCCATCAGCAGGATCACCTGCCTGCCCTTTCTTGACTCTTTCTTCCGACACCACCACTGCCACAACATCCTCATCGATTGAGGACTCACCTCTGCATATCGCTCTATTTTCCTCGTCCTCCATATTCTCCCTGGTTTCTCCTAGTCACCTCTGTGCTCGGAACGGAAACCGGAAGTGCCACTTCAGTTAGTGTCCACGTAAGCAAAAAGAATAGGGGAAGCCCCCTAATGCCCTGACCAAATTTCCCAAAGTAATATAAATACCACCCTGTGAATAGAGGCTACTAGCCTAGTGGGACTAGCCCTGTCAACAAATAATGGATGGATGGATAGATAGACAGATAAACAGATAAACAACACTCCATACCAACAATGTGCCTGTCAAACATTTGTAAATGACAGTAAACTGGAGCATTCCCCACAGTAGTCACAACAGTCTAGAACATACCTCTCAATCTCTTAGGGCAAGAAATCAAGACAAAGCCCTGAATAAAAGGGGGACAAAGGCCCCAAAATAGGGACAGATTTTAAATATTGCTCTTATAAACTTAGCAAGCTGCTAGAATAATGAGATTTGTGTTAGCATACATTTTGTGAAAGATATGAAGTCAGAAACTCATATATATATAATTATTTAGTGACTTCAATCCTCAGTGATCTTCCAGAAAAACACAAATTTTATGAGGAGCAGACCAAAAATATGAGCCAAAAATCTGGACACTTGAGAGCTATGGTCTAGAACTGTCAGTAGTTTTTTCCTGCTAAATGGGACTTCACATACTTTTACTGCATTTATTAGTTACATAACCAAATGAGCAGAGAGTTTTGAAGTTACTTAAATGGCCTGATAACCTTCGGCTACAGACTTGATTGTCTTGCATGACAGGTTAGAAAGCTTACAATGAACAAGGTCTTGGTTGGGCCATCATGCTGGGAGATGTTCCTGATCATTTTCATCAGCAGAGGATCTCTAAACTTCAGTGCTCTTTTCATCAACATTCGTAGACCATTTCCTGAAATAAGCAATAAGACATCATTACTCAGACAGACCACTGTACACCACTGAAGAAAAGAAGTTATGTACCTACCATAATGTTCCATGTTAGTTGTCTTCATCTCGCCTTCTTCCTTGCTTGTTGGGATCGGAGCCGATCCTCGGCTCCAACTCGGCCATCTTCTATAGCTCGAGAGCTGTTTACTGGCTCGAGGCTACCCCTATATTCCATGACGCCTAGCGCTAGCTACCCAGATCTCGTTTGTAATAGCTAACCCCAGACATAGCAAGAATAATCTGACCAAACTAACAGGTTGGGGATATCTGTTATACTCTCTAAGTCAGTAGAGGAAACAAACCAGAAAATACTCAAGCCGGTGAAACCTAAACACCTCCCGGTCCAATAGGACAGGGAGATGGAGGGTGGGATGCAAGAAAGAAGGCGAGATGAAGACAACTAACATGGAACGTTATGGTAGGTACATAACTTCATGTTAAGTTGTCTATCTCGCCTTCGTTTCTTGCTTGTTGGGACAGCGTCCCTAGCACCTATGATCCTGGGTGGCTCATTGTAACAGACTCTTCAGAAGAGTGGAACCAAAGTTAGCTCTATTCCTGGAGGCCATGTCTAACTTGTAATGAGAAATAAAGGTATGAGGATTTGCCCATGTGGCCGCGGCACAAATAGAGTCCATGGGCAACCTAGACTGGAAGGCTACAGAAGTGGCCAAAGCCCTAGTAGAATGGCCTTTTGGTTTGGCAGACAATTCTGTGTTTCTTAGTTGATAAATGAAGGTGATAATGTGAGACAACCACCTGGACAGGGTCACTTTGTTAACTGGGAGACCTTCTTTGCCCCTAGCATAAGAAAGGAAGAGCTGGTCCGACTTCCTTATATCCTTTGTTCTATGCAGGTAAAAACGCAGTTGTCTATGAACATCCAAAAGGTGTAACTTGCATTCTGCCTTGGTGTAGTTAGGGAAGAATACTGGAAGGTCTATGGATTGGTTTAGATTATTTTCTGAGCACACTTTCGGAAGTAAGGATGGATTAGTTCTCAGCACAACCCTATCCTTGTGAAAGACTAAGTACGGAGAACGAACGCTTAGTGCTTGAAGTTCCGATACACATCTGGCTGAGGTAATAGCTACCAGAAAGAGAGTTTTCCAAGATAGAAACTTAAGGGAGCAGGAAGCTGCCGGTTCAAAAGGGGGCATAATCAAGGAGGTTAGTACCAAATTAAGGTCCCAAGGAGGAGGGGGATCTCTCACTGGGGGCCTAAGGAGAGTAGTCCCTCTAAGAAAGGCTTTACACAACTTATGAGACATGATAGTTAGATCAGAAAAGCCACCATGATAGTTAGATATGGCCGCTAGTTGAACCCTGATTGTGGCAGAAGCGGACCCAGAGTGAAAAAGCTCAGTTAGGAATTCCAAGATCTCATGAACTGGGGCTGAAAAGGGATCTATGTTCCTAGCCTCTGCCCAATAAGAGAAACGTTTCCATTTGCTAGCATACGTCTTCCTAGTAGCCGATTTGTGAGAGGATACAATAATTTCATGCACAGCCGGGGAAATGCTGGGAAGCCTGGCTAGGATTGGAATTGGATCAACCAAGCTGTGAGCTGGAGTGTCTGGAGGGATCGATGCAGCTCTCCTGATTGATGAATCAGCAGGTCTGGAATAGGATCCAGGGTCCAGGGCTGCTCGAGGAGATAACGGTGCAGGAATGGAAACCAAATCTGTTGAGGCCAGTAAGGAGCAATGAGGATCATTTTGCAACCCAACAATATTGCTTTCTGTATGAGTTTGGGTACAAGAGGAAAAGGCGGGAAGGCATAAAGAAGTCCCTGAGGCCAATCGTGGACTACAGCATCTCTGGGAGGATGACCGGGGAGGATGACCGGGAAGCGGTAGAAGGGAGAAATAGTTGCTGCATTTGGTGTTGAAGGGGGTTGCAAACAGATCGCAGCAAGGCTGTCCCCATTTGCGGAAGATGAGATCCGCAACTACCTGATTCAGAGACCACTCGTGAGGCATGAGAATAGCTCTGCTGAACCTGTCCGCTATGACGTTGGACTTCCCACGGATGTGCGTTGCAATCAGAAATCGTTGGGAGGAAATCGCCCACTGCCAGAGTCTGAGTGCTTCTTGACATAGGGGATAGGACCTGGTTCTGCCCTGCTTGTTGATGTACCACACTACTGACATGTTGTCCTTCTGAATTGCAATGGTCCCAGGAGGAAGGGAGTCCTGAAGTGCTTGCAACGCTAGTAGCACGGCTCTCATCTCCAAGACATTTATGTGCAGATGGTACTCGTGAGGTTGCCATATGCCTTGGACTGTCCTGCCCTGATAATGCCCCCCCACCCCATCAGTTAGGCATCCGTGGTCACTGTGGACACCAGAGGGGGTTGGATGAATGGTCTGCCCTGAGACACTAGTGGGGAGACCATCCACCAGGAAAGGTGTCTTTTGCAAGTTTCTGTAATCATGATCATGCGAGATATGGGGAGTTGTTGAAAGGACCACTGTGTGAAGACGAGCCACTGAAGGATTCTCATGTGAAAGCGGGGCTAGAGGTATCAGAAGAATTGCCGCCACCATAGAACCCAGAGTTTGAAGGACCAACTGGACTTGTACCTTTTTGCATTGCATGAGGATATGAACTTGCTGCCGAATCGTGGCCACCCTGTCCGGCAGTAGTCTTGTGGACATACTTTTTGTATCTAGATCTGCTCCTATATAGGTAATAGATTGACAAGGCAACAAGGCAGATTTTTCAAAATTTATGGTAATGCCTAACTGGGCACAGATTGCAATTGTATAGTCCTTGGCTTGAAGAAGTTGATACCTGGTAGTAGCAGTACGGAGTCAGTCATCTAGATAAGGAAACAGCTAGAATCCTTGACATCTCAGGTAAGCCGTGACCACTGCCATACATTTGAACACCCTGGGGGCTGTGGTGAGACCAAAGGGCAGAGCTCTGAACTGATAATGACTGGCTCCCAGCCGGAAGCGAAGGAATCCCCTGGAGCGTCTGTCCATCTTGATGTGATAGTACGCATCCTGGAGATCTATTGAGCACATCCAATTGTCCTGACCCAAAAAGGGTAGAATGGACTGAAGCATGACCATCCAAAACCTTGTTCTTTGAACAGACTTGTTTAGTCTGCTGAGATCCAAAATTGGTCTCCAGTCCCCTGTCTTTTTTGGTACCAAAAAGAACCTTGAGTAAGTTCTGGATCCGAGTTGGTCTGCCAGGACTTCCTGGATGACTCTTTTTTCTAGCAGTCTTTAAATTTCTATGACTGCTTGGGCCCTCAGACTGGGTGGAACATCTGGGGGGGATTTGCTTGACGATAGGGGAGATTGGAAGAAGGGAATTACATAGCCTCTGGATATGATAGAGTGTACCCATTTGTCTCGCGTAATGTCTTGCCAGTCTTTTGGGTACAGTGAAGGTCTTCCCCCGACTGACTCCAGAGGCGGGCAGTCGGGCAACCCTTCAGGGATGCTGGAAGGGTTCATCAGAGAAAGATTCTCTGCTGCCCTGGTTCTGCGGACCCCCTCTGCCTCAAGGGCTGCGTCTGTTATTTCCTCCTCTGCCCCTAGAGAAAAAGTCACTATGTGTATCAGGCGAGGCTCCCTGGGATTTCCGAAACCACATTTTTCCACTCTTCTGACCTTTGGGATATGGTCCGGAAGGAGTGGAAAAACGGACTCCCATGGCAGAAAGAGTCTTGCCTTCCTGTTCACACCTAGTGAGAGTGTCCTTCACCTGTGGTCCAAAGAGAAATGAACCGTCAAACGGGGTGTTGGTGAATGACGCTCTAAAGGGCTCCGCAAAATTATACAGCTGCATCCATGTGCGTCTTCTAAGGACCATGCCTGTGCCTGCGGCTCTACTCGCACCATCGGCGGCATAGGAAATGAGCCTCATGGAGGAGTTGACCACTGAATTAAGGGTCGCCAGCTGAGAAGCTACTTTAGCTTGAACTCCTTCAGCTGATGGATCCTGGAGGGTATCTCCAAGCTCTTTTAGGAGATCCCTCTGAAGCCTGGTAAAATGGTATAAGTAATTCAGTGACCTCATGGAAAAGGTCGCTGAAGCAAACATTTGCTTCCCATATCTGTCCATAGTCCTAGACTCCTTGTTAGGAGGATGGACAGTGGAAGAAGTTTCTGCTAATTCCTTTTTAGTGGCCGCTGCTACTACCATGGCATCCACGGGAACACCCTTGGTAAGGAACTGTTTGTCAGGGGGTGCAGTGATAAACTTGCCAGGCCTCCTTGGGGTTGGTTCCACTGTATCCAGGGCTGACCAAGCCCTTCGAGCCACCACAGACATTAGTGGATCGAAGGGCGGAGACACCCAGGAGGTGGAAGGGCAGGAACCAAACGCATCCAGGAATACGGATTCGTCCTCAGTAGGGGCTAGGGCAGTCCAGTTCCCCCTCTGCCTAAGCATTTCTAGGATGTCCGAAAAGGAAACATCTTCAGAGGGGGATCTCGGGGACCCTTCCGATTCATCCAAATCCATATCCGAAGTGACAGGCTCAGGGGAGTCAATGTGCTTCCTCTTGCACTTCCTCTTCTGAGGGGCCTCCTCTGAATGATCAGGGGAGGCCTCGGAAGAAGAGGAAACACCCAATGGGGTGCTCTGGAGCATCGATTCCCCACGCTTGGGGTCTGGAGGAGGGACAGAGGTTGACGCAGGCACTACAGGGGAAGGAGTTGGTGGGGTCGAAGGTGGTGCTGACTCAGGGGCCAGTACACTCCTCATGACATCGAAGGCATTCCTGCCATGATGCAAAGAAGGCTCCGACTCCGAGGAAACCGGAATCCTTCTCAGCATCGAGGGGGACGGCTCCGAGGCTGATGTAGGAGCCGAGCTCACCTGCTCTGAAGCTCCGAGAGGGAGAACGTGGTCGGGCAAGGGTCCAATGCCACTCGCCCCCTCGGAGCTGACGAGGGAGTCTTGGCGCTCAGATCCCTCGACAGAAGGCACCATCGAGGGGATCGTAGCCGATGATGGAACCAAAGGGGAAATAGTTATCAGTGCCAACGGATTCATGACTCGAACCACAACAAACTCGGTCTCTGAGCTCAGAGGAGTCGGAGGAGGAACATCGATGGAAACGGGCGGAGCCGACACCTGTTGAGGAGGGCTGAATAACATTTTGGCCAGTGCCTGCGACTTCAACAACCTACTGACCACTCTCTCCATGTCGTGGTCTGAGAGTCTAGAGGACCGAGAGGAGTGGGAGGATCTGTGACTGCAGTCACTCTGCAACAGGGGAGACCGAGGGGCCAAATGTATTGACTCTAGAGACGGGGACCTCAGTCTCTTGTGGGTCCAAGACGGCTCCGAAGATGCTGATGGAGCTGACTGGGAAGCAGCCTCCTTGGTTCCAGCCAGAAGCAAGGTAGTCGGTAATGTTTGGGCCAATGACGGCTCCAAGCTGGGAGCCGGCGATTTGGTCGATTTAGGAGATTTCACCGTCTGAGCCTTGGCCGGTGAATCCTGGGGCTTAAGGAGACCCCTTAATATCAGCTTATTTTTGCGCTCTGTAGAACCCTTGGGCTGAACGCGTGGCATACAGAACAAGAGTCCTGCAGGTGCACTGCGCCTAAGCAATAGACGCAAGAAGTGTGCCTATCTGTCAGAGACATTTTCTGACAGCATGAGTCACACTTCTTGAATCCAGACACTTTGGATTCTTTAGACATACCTAGTCCTACACAGAAAGTCTTTGGCCAAAGGCTCAACAACAAAAAACTATAAACACTAATCTACCAAAAACAGAATAACTACAGTCAAGAAGTTTTTTTTTTTTTTTTTTTTTTAATAGGAAGCCTCTAACTTAAACAGCTACCTATGAAGTAAAAGTGAAGACTAAAACTAAATATAAAACGCTACAATAAGTAGAGATAGGAAAGGGGACGGGGGGGGAGGGGAAGAACTCTCTAACTTAAGCGAGTTCTAAGGGAAAAATAGAATAACACTAAAACTACAACAAGCTAATTAACGATAATGTCGAAAGACTAAACTATCAAAAAATAATCTCTAAATCACTAGAAAAAGTATTAAACTAACTTACAAGAGCCTGAGCCAGTAAGAACGAACCTCGCAGCTGAAGCGGCAAACGAGATCTGGGTAGCTAGTGCTAGGCATCATGGGATATAGGGGTAGCCTCGAGCCAGTAAACAGCTCTCAAGCTATAGAAGATGGCAGTCAGAGCCAAGGGTCGGCTCCGATCCCAACAAACAAGAAACGAAGGCGAGATAGACAACTTAACATGTATGCTTCTCAACATCATTACTCAGGCAGACCACTGTACACCACGGAAAAGTATGCTTCTCAACATCATTACTCAGACAGACCACTGTACACCACTGAAAAGTATGCTTCTCAACATCATTACTCAGACAGAGCACTGTACACCACTGAAAAGTATGCTTCTCAATGAAGAGAATAAACTGCAGAAAAACACACTGACAGAGCAAGACATCAGTACTCAGAGAGACCACTGTACACCACTGAAAAGTATGCTTCTCAATGAAGAGAGAATAAACTGCAGAAAAACACACTGACAGAGCAAGACATCATTACTCAGACCACTGTACACCACTGAAAAGTATGCTTCTCAATGAAGAGAGAATAAACTGCAGAAAAAACACACTGACAGAGCAAGACATCATTACTCAGACAGACCACTGAAACGTATGCTTCTCAATGAAGAGAGAATAAACTGCAGGAAAAACATGCTGACAGAACAAGACATCATTACTCAGACTTAGACCACTGTACACCACTGAAAAGTGTGCTTCTCAATGAAGAGAGAATAAACTGCAGAAAAAACACGCTGACAGAGCAAGACATCATTACTCAGACTTAGACCACTGTACACCACTGAAAAGTATGCTTCTCAATGAAGAGAGTATAAACTGCAGAAAAAAAACACACTTTGACAGAGAAACACAAAGGTTGTCACTATTACAATAATGAGCTTCTTTATGGAGCACTTTTGTTACTCAGACACCCACATATCTGATAACTACTAACTACATAGGGAAGAGAGAAAAATAAAGTTTGCTAAGGTGTCAGTTTAACAAGCAGTAAATTCAGTTTTCTGATAGCCTGTTCTCAGTGGTGAAGTAACTGCTGTCTTGCTGCATTGGAAATGTCACTGTTCTTTGAAATGACAGGAGTAACAAAGAATTTTTTTAATAATAAGCCATAAAGAATTTTTGATACTTGCGTATTATCGCAACCAGATTCGAAACAACTTACTTTGAAATATTGACATGTCCTTCAAATGCCGCCCAAATTATTAACGTTATTTTGGGAGAAATGAATTATTACACTGTTATTTCTTTTTCCTTTATAAACCTTTTTAGACCTGTGTTGGCGATAATCATCTCTGGGATTTGTGTGTTAATGAGAAAGATGCCGACAGGGGAAAAGTAAGTATTCCATCACCATAGTATAATGTAGCCATAAATGTAGCCCAAGGCATGCATCCCCAACTGTTACCACAAACAATATGGGCAAACAATGAAATAATGCAGTGCCAAACAACCAAAACAGGGGTAGATTTAAAATAATTACTTTTGCAAACTTAAAAAGTGCATAAGCCACGATTGGTGCTCCCGTTTATTGCCTGAAGGAAATGAAGTGTGACTGAAACATTAACCATCACCACGGAAAAATGTGGCGTACCATATATTTACACACACGTCATCGACACATATGCACCTTACAGCCCACTTCAGATAATCCTATAAAGAGAGAAAACACTTCACCCTTTCAACACGGCAACATTTACATCAACATAATAGTGCATCTGACGGTTCGGTTGAGAAAAAGTACGCTGTGTCACTTTCTGATAAGGATGGCATCCCGACTATTGGATGCAGGAAATGACAGGTGCTGCTGATCAGCTTTCAGCACCGCTTTCCCCATTCAAAGCAGGTAAACCAACATTTCCTGGACATGACAATATTTTAACAGTGACTTGTTTGCAACCTGGTCACGATAACACTCAGGAGTGAGCTGTTTGCAATATTGTTGCAATAATACGCAAGTACCAAATTTTTTAATAATGAGACACAAAAAGAACAAACTAAATACAAGTAAAACTCTGCTCTTGTTTAAATCAAAAGTGACAGTTTTGCACTACAGCAAAGTGTACTGGATTCAAAGTTAAATGCACTTCAAAATCATAGCTAAAACTTGTCAATGGCATGCACTCCACTAACTACAAAGATGCCAAGGGGGTGAATACCTCCACTAAACTTCAGCTGAAGCAGTTTCTTTGTGAATTAAGCTACACTATAAAGGCAGCAAACAGTACTACAGTAAATATTTCAGATGGTACAACATACTGGAGTGAAGGTGAGTGTAAATGAAACTTTATTGCCCACAATGTACACTTGAGCTGTGGAGAGTTCTGCTGTCAAACAAGACTGCAAAAAAATCCTCTAATTATAACACAAACTGCACAGGACATGAAACATGCTAGCACCAGACTTGTGAAATAGAATCACCAGAATCATTTTGTCTAAGTAATATGAATATAGTGTTGCTGAATGTTATCTTCAGTTCTCTTACTCAGACACTCCACACCAAAAAGCCAAAAACAGCATTCTAAAGAACTAAAAAAAAAAACTAAAAGTGGTTAGTCAGAACATGAGAATGGTCAAAAGGACACCACCACAATCACATAAACAGTACGGTAAGCACTTTTGTTCATTTAATGATGCAAACTTCATCATCCTGGCCTGATGAAGTATTTATTATTATTATTATTATTATTATTATTATTATTATTATTATTAAATGAACAAAAGCACTTTCCATACAGGTTGTGTGATTGCGGTGTCCTTTTGGCCATTCCTGTGTTCTTACTGCATATCAAAACTCATGCTAACCAAACAGTGCAGATATTAAAATTTATCACTGGAGCCACACAACACTACATCAAATATAATCAAGATATTATTCATACGTATTGTAACCTTGACAGAGGCCATAATCCAAATGAAAGGTTGGGTATGTCATATCATTGCTGGAGCCTTCCTGTGTCCTGACAGAGTGCTCTTCAAACTATCTGGAGATATACAGAGCTAAGTATATTTTTCTGGCACTTCAGAGTTGTGTACTGTTAATTGTTGCTTGACTAATTTTATATAATTGCTGGCTGACTTCAGAGTTGTGCACTGTTATTTTTGCCTCACTGTATAGTTTTTCAGATCTCTGCTGAAGGTGTTGATTTTCCCCTACCCACCCTCCGTATTCCTGTCTTGTTTAAAATTTGGAGGCTTTTGCAGTTGCCCGCCCTCACTGTAGATTTGATCTGGGACACTCCCCCCAGTACCATCTCTTTACCTCATTCTACCTAATAGACTCCTTCTGCACTTGTTTTTAGTCATTTTTAATTTAATTGCATTTTTTTAAACTGTTTGGTCTAACATTGTTACATACTCAAGTGTGCTAGCTTGCACTGCATTTGAATTGTTTTTACTGCTGTTTTAGCTACTTTTCTGTATGTGTATGTGTATGTGTATGTGTATATATATATATATATATATATATATATATATATATATATATATATATATATATATATATATATATATATGTATATATATAAATCTAAGCCTGTTTCCTACCTTTCCTGTAACTAGTGTAGTCCAGATTCAGATTTGCTGTATCCAGGACTTTATGTAAGCTTCTGAGCCCCCCCGCCCCCCCCCACAAGCTTTCTGTGTTGGAGGGAAGCCTTATAGCTTATCAGTGGGAGTGGTAAGCACTAAGTAACCTACCTACCACATAAGGAGTGGTTCTGGCCCAGAAATTGTAGTTACTGGCCGTTTGGGCAGTTTTGCCATCTCTCTCAACTTTCTGATTTAAAAGCCTGCATTTGCACTTGTTTCCCCCCTTTCCTGTAACTAGTTTAGTCCAGATACAGATTCTTAGTTTTAGCACTTGAATTTGCTTATTCGTGATCAGCACTTGTTCAGAACTTGTAAGCATTAAATAACCTACTAATTACTACAGCATTCAACCTTCCTCATTACCTAAAGGAAAACAGTTTTAGTACTTACTTTCCTCACTTGTTTAGAGATAAACAGCTCTTGTACTCACTTTCCTCACTTATCTAGAGGAAAACTGTTTTTTATTCAGGCATGTCTAAGGGTCAGCTCCCAGTGTTTTCTCCTGTCTATCTGATGAATCTGGGCATCTTGGGGCAATGTAGAAATTACCTCATGTACACAGACAACCCTCTCCTCCTACCACCCACACTACAACCTGTGAGAGAAGCACTTATCTAGCCAAACTGGAGGTAAAGCTCTCTCCAATCAAGACTGAACTTGACAGTCAAGAGGAGAAGGTAAACACTTGCACCACACCACACTTATCACATAGTCTCACTAAATCTACACCACCAAAATCCACACATAGAAACACAAAAACATTCGCGGAGGCTCTCAATAATAACCTGCTCAAGCAAGAGAGACCTCCAAAGCAGAAATGCAAGCAACCTCCACCCGCCAACACAACCCAAATGACACATAGCCCGCAGACTCAGTGTGCCACTCAATCACAGCCAATAAGGCAAAACAACGTACCCAACACACTAGTCATAGGTGACTCTATAGTCAGGCACACTGATGTCCCACTCACCAGGCTAAACAAGGAGAAGGTTACTGTCAGCTGCCTGTCGGGTGCCAGGATCCGCCACATAACCAACGCACTCAGGTCACTCCACAACAAGTACAAATATGACTCTGTCATTGTCCATGTTGGTGTGAACGACCTGAGGCATACCTCCCTGGACTACATGAAAAGAGACATGGAAGAGCCCTGAGTAGCATTCTGCCATCACCCTGAATTATGCCGCAGTACAAGGACAAAATGATTGACTGCAACAATTGGCTAAACTTCTGGTGCCATTCTAAAGGGATCCAGTATCTGTCTGCCTGGGATGACATGGTCGACAGACCACGATGCTTTGCCAGAGATGGCCTGCACCTGTCACCCCTGGGATTCCGGATACTGGCTAAGGTTCTTGCTGCCCCTATAGTGCCTTTTTTAGGCAAGGTTCAAATGACAAATTCACCACCGTAACAGGAACAGGCAAGCAAAAACTGAGGGTGATGATACTCAATGTTAGAAGTCTAAATCTCAAAATGCACTCACTCAAGGCATTCCTTAAAATGGAGAACACTGATATCTGTGCAGTGACTGAGACCTGGTTCAAGGCTCCAGAGAGCACCGCTGCACTACCAGGCTATAACTCATATCACACTTTTCGGCCATATAACCTGGAACGGAAAACCAAAGACGGAGGTGTGTCCATAGTCATTAAAGATATCCACACCTCCAGGCTAGTTGCTCAGCATAATGCAGCCGAGGTTATCCAAGTGCAACTAACTCTGGGCAAAACTGCAATCCAAATTGTAGCTTCCCACAAATCCCCCACCATACCCCAGGATTCCCGCTCTTCTTTTCTTGATGTACTGGAAAATATTAGGGTTCAACAAAACACCCTAATAATGGGTGATTTCAACTATCCCACCATTAACTGGGAAAACTACTCCTGTACCAACTGCTTCGCTCAACGCTTTCTGGAATTCATAAACTTCAATGCCCTGGATCAACTTATCCACACCCCCACCAGGGGCAACAATATCCTAGATCTAGTCATTGCCAACATGAGTGACCGGTGTTCCACACGTGAAGTCAACGCCTCATTGGTCCGATTCGACCATAAGCTAATTACCCTAGATATCCACATCCTGCCTCCACCCGCCAATTAAGGAAATCACGGTAAAAAATTTCTCCAAAGCCAACTTCATGCTTCTAAGTGGTGAACTTCATGACACCCATGCAGATGGACAATACAGTTACGACCACTGAATCATACACAATTGCACTTTATAAGCACTTACACGAGTTCATGGATCGTGCTATCCCAAACAGAACAAAGACACTATCCTCCACAAAAAAGGAAGCCAATCTGGTGGTCCCCTGCCATAAACAAACTGTACAACAGAAGGAAGAAACTGTTGCAAAAGAGAGTAAAATCCCATGAGTGCAGGATCTCCCTGGTCAGCCTCAGTATGAAGCTGTGATCCCTGATAAAATCCTCCAAAGATAGTTACGAAAACAAAATCGCCACTGATTCTAAAGACAACCACAAAGCATTCTATAGCTATGTCAAGAATCTGAATGGCAACACTCAGATCTGCTCTGAGTTTCAGCACAATGGCATTAAATATACAGACTCAACTGATATTGCCAAAATCCTGGCAGATAGGTTCAGCGCTAACATTACCCTCCTCCTCTCAATCCCTAAAGAGACCATCTCTATACCAGAAAAATGTAAAGTTCATGTAATCACGGCTGCACAGGTAAAAACCACACTCTCCAAAGCCAAGAACACAGCATCCATGGGGCCAGACAACATCCCAGGCTGCGTTCTACATGAACTACAGAATGAACTGGCACCCCACCTAAGTACCATGTTCAATCATAGCCTCACCTCAGGCTTTGTGCCTACTGAATGGTGCACAGCGACGGTTATCCTACTCCACAAGGGGGGAGCCACTACAGACCCCGGGAACTACCGCCCCATTAGCCTGAGTAGCCTGGTCTGCAAGGCCATGGAACTTATAAACAAAGACATTGGTAATCTCTAAACTCTGGACCCCACTCAGTTCAGGTTTGTAAAAGGCAGATCATGTCTCGTAAACCTGATAGACTTATTTGAAGCAGTCACCAAAGCCGTAGACGATGGTAAGGTGGTTCACACAGTCTAGATCTTGCCAAGGCTTTCGACACCTCGACATGAGCTATAGATGAGGAACGAGTCCATCTGGGCAATGCTAGATTTGGAGAAAGCATTTGACAAAGTCCCAAGAAAGATGATTTGAGCCGTCCTGTGGTGGTCTGAAGTCTCACTAATATTAGTAAAATTAGGGCAGTCTATGAACAAGGACACAATAACTCAATTATGAACAGTGCTTATGTTCAGCCTTACAGAGGGGTTCCTCAGTGGGAGTAGATGTGCATTAGGGCTCAGCTCTGACCTTACTGCTGTTCACAGTGGTGATGGATTACATTAATAAATGGGTTGGAGAGAATAGATCAACAAAGTTGCTGTATGCAGACGATGTAGCTTTACAGGCAGACTCTGAGGAAAAACCTCAGCAAAGGACAGAGGAATGGAAAATGACACAGGAAAATAACTTTCTTGGGTGGCGTAAGCCATTGAACCTTGTTGGCTAGGCTTACGTAGGCCCTCAGGCCGATAGCCTAGTACCTACCTATGAACCTATGAATACAAAACTGAAGGCACATGTGATGAAACTGAGTACAGATAACACAGTTGTACTGGCAGCAAATGGGGGAAATCAGAAGAAACTGAGAATTGAGATGGAAGGGAAAATAATGGAATAGGTTAACAGCTTCAAGTATCTGGGAGTGGTGTTTGAGGAGAAGAGAAGTTTGAATGAAGAGGTCAAAGCAAGATTCTGAGGGCTCCAGCTAAATGGCACAGTGTGTCAGGGATAGTATCTGACAGAAGAATCCCAAAGAAGCAGAAAAGTAAAGTGGACAAAACAGTGGTGTGACCAGTACTGCTGCATGGTACAGAAACTTGGGCACTAAAAGCAGAGCAGTTGAGAAAACTAAAGGTGATGGAGGTGAAGTGTCTGAGATGGGTGGTAGGATACATACTGTGAAACAGATGAAGAAATGAGGACATAACTGCAGAAGCCAAAACGGCTCCATCTGCAGAAAAGGTCAGAAAGAACAGATTATGGTGTTTCGGGCACAAGTACAGAAAAGCAGAAGACTATCTGGTGACAAAGATTTGGAAGAGACGGGAAGAAGGCAAAGGAAACAAGGGTGCCCAGCAAAGAGGTGGATGGACTGTGAGAGATAAGACCTGCAAAAGTCAGTTATCAGTGTCAAAGAAGGCAGGAGAGTGGCACTGAATAGAGAGAAATGGTGACAATGGACATAACACCAGAAACTCACACAGAAAATGGGAATGAGGGGGTTGATGAAGATGATGTCTGAAGGGAGGTCAAATACTGTGTTAACTGACTGAAATGAAACAGCTGTCAATGCATAGCCTTAAATACCCCTTTAAGGAGCAAAAATGGTAAGGAACAAAGTTACATAACTTCAAGCAACAAAGTTTTTTAGGCTATATAACAAGTTGTCCTTCTTTTAATGGTTGTTAAAGCATTTTGAGTAAAAGCTGCACAGGGAAGCAAAATGAGTCCCCATAAAGGTACACATGCTCTCACACCTTCTACTACATCAGGATTAGAACCTTCACCTGCAATGGTGGTAGTTTTAGTACTTAATTTGTATACCTAACTTGCGGAATTGCAAGACAGGAAACTTAATGATGCTGTTGTATCTTTCGGCTTTTCCCGGTTAGGGGTCGCCACAGCGGAACTCCGGTCTGCTAATGATTGGCAGTAGATTTTTACGTACCGAGTTGCCAGCCCTGACGCACAACCTTCAACGAAGGTACACCCATTCATGCATGTTTCCACACAGAAGACGCTTTAGCTGAGAATTGAACAGGACACCGTCTTACTGTGAGGCGACAACACTACCGCAGCACCACCACCGAAACTTAATGATGATTTAGCTAAATTATGCATTCACAGCCCTGTCTGTGAAGTGTATAAACTGTAATCAACATATAGTTCATGCAGCATGCTGATTATGTTCAATAACATGGGGAAACAAGCTTGTTATGCACCTCATCAATATCAAAGAGGTGCATAACAAGTTTTATTGTGCATAACAACAATGTTATGATCCACTTTCAATCTAAAGTATAAGAAAGTGGACATAAAAAAACAACGGTGGGATGCTAAAACACTTCCTGTTGCCACACAAAAGACAGACTAAAGCTTTTAGCAGCTTTACAGCTGCTCAGTAGTACACTTAGCTTCTGGCCACTCTCTGTGAAGCTGTGCTAAGTATTTCATGGCTTCTGGTCACTCTCTGTGAAGCTGTGCTAAGTATTTCATAGCTTCTGGCCACTCTCTGTGAAGCTGTGCTATGTATTTCATTGCTTCTGGCCACTCTCTGTGAAGCTGTGCTAAGTATTTCATGCCTTCTGGCCACTCACTGTGAAGCTGTGCTAAGTATTTCATGGCTTCTGGCCACTCTCTGTGAAGCTGTGTTAAGTATTTCATGGCTTCTGTCTACTCTCTGTGAAGCTGTGCTAAGTATTTCATGGCTTCTGGCCAGTATCTGTTAAGCTGTGCTAAGCATTTCATAGCTTTCAAAGCTGTAAAGCCCTTGGCACTTCTACACTTCACCCTAGACCTAGGAGTACATCAGGACAAAGTTCTCTTGCTCACCATCTCTACACTCGCCCGCCCTAGACCTAGGAGTACATCAGGGCAAAGTTCTCTTGCTCACCATCTCTACACTCCCCCCCCCCCCCCAGACCTAGGAGTACATCAGGGCAAAGTTCTCTTGCTCACCATCTCTACACTCCACCCCCTAGACCTAGGAGTACATCAGGGCAAAGTTCTCTTGCTCACCATCTCTACACTCCACCCCCTAGACCTAGGAGTACATCAGGACAAAGTTCTCTTGCTCACCATCTCTACACTTTCCCCTAGACCTAGGAGTATATCAGGACAACGTTCTCTTGCTCACCATCTCTACACACACCCCTAGACCCAGGAGTACATCAGGACAAAGTTCTCTTGCTCACCATCATTACACTTCCCCCTAGACCTAGGAGTACATCAGGACAAAGCTCTCTTTCTCACTGTCTCTAAAGTTTAGACTCACCGTCTGCCAGCAATGTGGCAAACTGCTTCAATTTTCTTGTCCTATGGAGAACTGAGGTTATTACACAGGAGTCAGCCTAAGGATGTCTGATCATGGAGACCATCTACTTGCTTAACAGCCAAAGCAGTAAAGAGTCCGGGTACTTCCTGACTACAAAAGGGTCATCCTTGATAAAGGGTTATATTGAGAGAATAACTGAAGCTAACAATCTTTCCATAAGTACACAAATTAAAGACACTAAGTTTTAATAAGTTGAGCACTTTAATCCAAAGTATGATATGACTTTAGAATAAGGAACACCAGGATGGATCCTGATCTTTCTGCTTACATGTTTGAAAGATTAGAGATTATGATCAATGGAGAAAAGCAGAGAAGAATCCATCCCTCCAGTTCCTGGAGAATGAACCACTCCCATCATGCATGAATGTGAGTGGACTTACACACACACACACACACACACACGTACACGCACACGTGCACGCACACGCACACACACATATATACACACATACCTGAAGACAGCTTTTTGGAAATTTTTAGAAAGAAGAGCATTCTCTACATTCACAGGAAAAGTCAACATCTGTGGTCACATACTCCTGGAAGATCACCAAGGTGCTGATGCACTGGAATCACACCTCTAGGACAGGAGATCTGCTGCATCTCTGGGGGTCTGCACTGAAATTTTATCTCCCTAGAACTTGGACTTCCTAAATGCAAGTGCATAAGTTGGAGGTCTACTGCCATACCTGCATAACATCCATAGGGAAGAGAGTGGGACTGTGCATCTCTCCTCTTTACTGATCTCACCAGAAACTGTCCTAGCTTCACAAAGTCCTCCAAGATATGAGAAGCTAGAAGTGCTGTCCCCAGCTGTAGGAAACCAATGTGCAACTGCTTCTAAAACTCATTCCTCTACTCCCATGCTGCTCTCAAATGATCTCCCAAATTGTCCTAGGATGCTCCATAGTCGGGTGCATGGTGAGAACTGGGATGATCATGGAGCCCACTTCCAGGTTGGTAAAATGAAGCCAAGGCCAATAAATGGGTTTTTCAGTCTCCCCTGAGGAGTCTGGATGAAGGAGGCATTCCTTTGAGTGGCTCAGCCTATTCATTCTTCTCCCACCCCAGTCAGCTCCTCCAGCATTAGGACCAGTAAAATCAATCCTTGGGTCATCATAGTCTGGAGTCTTACAATATAAATATACCATGGTGCAACTAGAATAGTTTTTTTTTTAAGAAATCCTCTCTTTCTCTCTCCCTCTCTCTCTCTCTCTCTCAACACCCGTTGACTGAGGTTATCGTACTCTGCTCGCCATTTTTGGACCATTCGGACAACCAACTTCTTCTCTTTGCAGAAAGTCATAAGATTCTATCCCTGGGAGTCCTCCATGATTCATACTATAACCCTAATCATCACTCACACTTAACAGTTGAGATCCTTGGCCCATAAACACTGGCAGGTGTACTCTGATCAGTCAAAGTACAGACAACATGTGTAAAAGCGCACACACTTGATAACGAATGGTCGTGGTTGTGTCTTCTTAACCGTTGCCATTTTGTGTTGCCACTCCAGTCTCGTAAGTCTTCAATTAACCTGCCCCCCCCAGACAAGATGAGTGCAAAAAGAAAGAGCTATTCCGTCGAGTACAAGAAAGGAATCGTGGAGGACTCTCGGGGAAAGAATCTGATGGCTTTCTGCAAAGAGAAAAAGTCAGATCTCCGAATGGTCCTAAAATGGCGTGCAGCATACGATAACCTTAGTCAACAGGCCGAAGAGGGAAATGCTAAGAAGTGCAAGTGTGGATCAGGTCGGCAACCATTATTTCCTGAGTTGGAAGACATCATCTGTGAATGGACTGCTAACAGGAGAGCAAAGGCTTTGGTTGTGCGCAGGGCTGATATTCAAGCATTTGCCCTTGCAATGGCATCACAGAAATATCCCCAGAAGAATTCAAAGCATCACAACACTGGCTGGATGGCTTCCTTCAGTGATATGAACAGTCTCCAAGAAGATCAACAACACTGTTCAAGCTGGAAGATACTGAAGTTATTAAACGTGCACTTCCATTCAAGTCCTTTGTTGATGGCATCAACTTTTCTAAATACCAACTGTCCAACATGATTGCTATGGATGAAACTGCAGTGTTTATCGGCCAAAGATCTCAAACAACAACTGATCAGGGAGGTGCCTCGTCAATCTACATTCCCTCCACTGGTTATGAGAGTGCACGTGTTACCTGTACTTTGGCAATTCGTCTAGATGGAAAGAAAACCCCACCTCTAATCATTAGTAAGGGCAAGAAAGATAAGATTGGACATGTTTCAGGCCTTTACATTCTTGAAACCGAAAAAGTCTGGGGCACACAAGCAGTTGTAAGGAAGTGGGTCAATGTAATGCTGCTACTTGTTTTGCAAGGTGGCGAAAGAGGTCTGCTAGTCCGGGATTCAGGCAGCACTTACTGCGCTAAAGACATGAAGAAATTCCTTGCACGGAGAAGAATAGATCAAATAATAATTCCCGCAGGAATGACTGCCTATCTCTAGACTCTTGACATTGCAATAAAAAAGCCATTCAAGGACAATTTACGCATGGAACTCAATGACTACATTGAAAATAGAATGGAGAGAAATCAGCATGGAAACTTTATGAAGCCTAGCCTGCAAGAGGTCGTGACATGGGTGAAAAATTCATAGGATCAAATCACTGACAGCTGTGTTGGCAATGCACTACGAGCAGGCTACTTGGACAAGCAGTGCTCACTTAAGGAGAGCTCTATTGCTAGGCATGACAGATTGGGGCCAATGGTTCTACAGGAAATGGAGTCGCAAGAAATTCAGGCTGGAATTTGGGGGTTGGAGACTTATAACAATGTTCCAGAAGAAGATGACATGACTGTATTTGAATAACTTTTCCATTATCAGGGCTACAGAATGGAATACTTCTGCTTTCAGTTTTATTCCTCTCCTCCAATATATATGTATTGAGATTTTTCTGCACTTTCTGTTAAGCATGAAATATTGCACTGTGAAAGCCAAGGTGTAGATATTCTGAAGCTGAAATGTTTGTTGCACTGGTTATGTAGAATTCTCACACAACTGTTAATGTGTTACTTAGAACTGTTGCCCAATAACAGAAAAGTAAAAAAAGTACAGTTTTGTACCTACCATAAATGTAGATGTTCGAGTGCTCATACAGCTGCAGTCATTACAGATGGGTTATCCTGCCGTCAGGCGGGTCCTCGGTCGGCTGAATTCCAAAGTCTAGGTCCGGCGTCGGTTGTCGTCGCTTCTTCACTGACGTCAGTGCGGCAGGGGTATAAAAGAGGCAGCCGACGCCATTTTCTTCAGTTTTTCTTGCCCCAGATGTCAGGTGCCCCCAGAAGGAAGGCAAAACAAAGTTATGCAAACATGCAATACAGAATAATCAAAAAACAGTAGTTGCAAGCAAATACACCATACGAGAATACCCCAAATAGGTTGTATGATAAGGTGTTTGTCAGAAGGCTTGTCCTAAGAGGGGACGGAGGGGGGGGGGGGGTAATCTGGACTGCAGCTGTATGAGCACTCGAACATCTACATTTATGGTAGGTACAAAACTGCACTATGTTCATCGTGCATACAGCTGCAGTCATTACAGATGGGAAGAATCCCAAAGCTAAGAAGGGGTGGTAGGCACTAAGTGGAACTAGGAGAAGTGAGGATGCCCTGCAAGACTGCTATGGCAAAACCCGCACTAGATTTAGAGAATAGTGGGAGGTGATAGTGCTTGGAGAAAGTGTGCACTGAACTCCAGGTGGCTGCTTCCAAAATGTCCTTGGTAGGGACCCCCCTGAGGAAGGCAGCAGAGGTAGCTGTGGCTCTGGTGGAGTGGGATCTGATGTATGCAGGCACAGTTTTTCCATGAAATGAGTAACAAAAGCGTATGCAGTGGGCTATCCATTTTGAAATTGTCTGTTTGGAAATAGCCTTTCCTTGAGCACCTGCAGCATAGGACACAGAGTTGCTCAGATTTCCTGAATGGCTTTGTCCTGTCCAAATAGTAACAAAGTTGTCTGTGAATGACCAAGGAATGTAGTAGTCTTTCCCCTTTGTTTTGTGGATTAGAATAAAAGGTAGGTAAGTGGATAGTCTGATTCAAAGCTACACTGGATACTACCTTTGGCATAAAGGTAGGGTTGGTTCGTAAGGAAACTCTGTCCTGATGGAAAATGATGAATGGTTGCACAGCCATGAGGGCCTGTAGCACCGAAACCCTGCATGCTGAGGTGATAGCCAGAAGAAAGGCTGTTTTCCATAACAAGTATTGTAGCTCTGTTGAAGAAGCTGGCTCGAAGGGAGGAAGGGTCAGCTTTTCCAATACGAAATTGAGGTCCCAAGCAGGGACTGGTGGTTTCCTTGGGGGTTTTATATTCTTTGCCCCTCTGAGGAACTGCCTTAAGAGAGGATGAGAGAATAAAGGAGGATCTGTGTTGTATTGTGCAGAAATGGCTGAAGCGTGGATCTTGATGGAGGAGAAGGAAAGTCCATTGTTTAACATCTCAGCTAGGTACTGTAAAATTTGAGGTATATTTATTACCCAAGGATTCTGTCCCTTTTCTTGATTCCAGGCACAGAATCATTTCCATTTGGCGGAGTAGGCTTTCCTAGTAGAAGGTCTTCTGGCCTCCAAGATGACATCCTGCACCTCCTTGGAGAGGAGAATCTGTTGGGAAATCAAGGAATTCTCCATGCAGCTAGATTTAGGGTTTTGAGTTGGCTGTGAAGAGTTTTGTAGTTGTGCTGGGACAACAGAAGAGGGACTAGAGGTAGGATCCATGGTGGGGAATGTGTCAGGCTCTTCAGGAGTGGATACCAGTGTTGTCTTAGCCAGTCTGGAGCAATGAGAATCATTTTCGGCCTCTCTGCTCTGGCTTTTAATAGAACTTTGGGCAGCAGAGGAAGAGGCGGGAAGGCATAGACTGTCAATGTTGTCCAATTGAAGGAAAGTGCGTCCACTTTCCAGGCCTGTGGATGATAGGTCCTTGAACAAAATTTTTTCAACTGGCAATTTCTGTGGGTAGCAAAGAGATCTATGTCTGTCTGTCCCCATGCCTGAGTTATCTTTGTGAAAACTTGAGGATGCAACTTCCATTCGTGTGGATCTGTCATATTTCTGCTTAGGTTGTCTGCCAGTGTGTTTTCCTTCCCTGGCAGGAATTGTGCCTGTAGTTGAATTTGCAATTCCAGTGCTGTGTTCCATAGGGTCATGGCTTGCCTGCACAGGGGGTATGAATGAGTTCCCCCCTGTTTGTTTATGTACCACACCACTGTGGTGTTGTCTGTCCTTATCAATAGCTGGCCTGGATGCAGTAGGTCTTTGAAGGACATAATAGCATTTTGCACGGCTAACATTTCCTTTTGGTTGATGTGAAGGTGCTTCTCTTTTCAGGTCCATTTTCCCTGAATGCACTGATCTGTCATGTGTGCTCCCCAGGTGTAGTCTGAGGCATCTTTTGTGATGATTTGAGTTGCTTGAGGTACACAGAAAGGAAGACCTGTGTTTCTTTGGCAAGCTTGAGCCCACCACAAAAATTCCTTTTGAAGGCATGGAATGAGTGGTATAATTGCTTCCAAGCTGTGGCTGTGTTGAGACCATAAGTTTTTTAGGTACCACTGAAGTTTCCTCATATGCAGCTTTGCACATGGGATTAGCAGGATGCAAGATGCCATGAATCCCAGAGCCTGCAGGACTGTCCTTGCAGTTAGCCTGGTGAAAGTTGCCATTTTTCTGAAGTATTGAGACAGTTTCCCTTGTTTGTCTGGCGTGAGGTAGGCCATCTGGGTGGTTGTATTCAAGCTGGCACCCAGGAAGATTATTTGTTGAGAGGGTATTAGTTTTGATTTATTTTTGTTGACTGTGTATCTCAGGAAGTTCAACAGTTTTATTACAAACGCCAGGTGCTGCAGTAGTATGTCCTTGCTGTCCGCTTGGATCAGGCAGTTGTCCAGATATGGGTAGATTTGTATCCCTTGTAGTCTGCAGAAGGCGATTACTGATGCCAGGCATTTCATAAACACTCTGGGCGCAGTAGATAAGCCAAAGGGCAATGCAGAGAATTGGTAATGGGTTGAACCTGCAAGAAATCTGAGGTATCTTCTGCAATCTTGTCTGATAGGGACATGCAGGTATGTCTCCTTGAGGTCCAATGTTACCAGCCAAGACTCCTTGCCCAGCATGGGAAGAAGCTGCTGTAATGTGAGCATCTTGAATTTTGGCACCTGTAGATATGTGTTTAGGATGGATAGGTCTAAGATAGGTCTCCAATCTTTGTCTTTCCTTGGTACCAGGAATAGTCTGGAATAGAACCCTTGACCTTGTTCTTTTGCAGGTACCTCTTGAATTGCTTTCATGTCCATGAGAGCTGAAATTTATTTTTGTGCCTCTGCCCTTTGATTTTGTGGCAGGTTTGGCATGCCTCTCATTTTTGGAAGGGTGTGAAAGTGGAACCTGTAGCCTCTGTCTATAATGTCCAGAATCCATTTGTCTTTTGTAACAATATGCCAGTTTTTTGAGAATGTCGTCAGTTTTCCGCCCAAAGGTGCTGCCATTAAAGCTTTGCTTGGCAGGTGTAGGGGGAAGTCATTGTGTCTGTTTTCTGAAAGACTGTGATCTATCTTCTCCACCTCTTGGGGTTGGTGCTTGCCACTGTCTGGCTCTGAAAGATCCTTGAGGTTGCCCTCTACCCCTTGGGCATCTGTATCTGCCCCTTTGAGGTCTGTCTGTGGCTGGAAAGGACCAATTTTTTGAAGGCCAGTTTCTGCTGAAACGTGGAGGTTGTACCTGCAGGAAATCTTTCACTGTTTGCATTGATTTCGCTTTTTCCTCCATTTTCTTTAGTACCTCCTCAGCTTTAACACCAAACAATACATCTTTTTGAAGAGGTGCATCTAATAATTTAGCTTTGACATGATCTGGTAAGGTTTGCTCTTTGAGCCAAGCATGCCTACGTATAACAGACCCCGTAACAGCAGCTCTACATGAGGCCTCTAAAGCATCAAAACCACACTGCAAGGTATGTTTACCCACTTGCTCTGCACCATGCAATAAATCCTGCAACTCTTTTAAATCTGGTTGTTCTGGTTGTGTCATCTTGCTTTTCAGCTGAGATATCAAAAACTCGATACTTTAACATATGGAACTGACAGTTTAATGTCCTCATGGTTAAAGTGGCCGAGGTGTACACCTTTTCCCCCCACCTTTCTAAAGCTCTGGAATCTCTCTCTGAAGGTAATGGGTTTTTGGCAGTAGAGGCCTTAATTCCCTTGGGACCTTGTGAAATAGTTTCTGGGTCAGCAGTATGACTTTTATATAGGAACTGGTGAGAATCAGGAACCCGGTAATACCTGTCTGGTTTAACAGGAGCTGGAGGCAAAGAATCAGGATTAAGGCTGGCTTCTGTGTACACATCATCCAATACATCTAAAACAGGAGGGATAGCCAGGGGCCTATGCTGGGGGAGCAGAAGAAATTCCCTGAGCCTTTTCTTGGAATCTGAGTAATCTTGGCCTTCCCAGTGAAAGTGTTCCCTCCTCAATGTATGTAGGGTTTCCCCAAAGGAGTAGTCCTCAGGGGGGGAGACCGAGGGAATAGACTCCTCTGCATCAGAGTCTTCAAATGGAGAATAGGCATAATCCTGGTCCTCAGATAGTTCTGAGGTAATAGAAGCTTGATCTGAGGAAGGGTAGTCTTCCTCTAATCTGGGCCTTTTGTCGGGGGGGGGTTGAGAACCCCTGATAAGAGTAATCAAATCCTCAGCCATTTTAAGCATCTGCTTTTTAGGCATGGTGCCTTGAGAGGGGGTCTGAGGAACCTGTTTTTTGGTTTTCATGGCTGCTTTAGATATAGTGAAGGCTTTAATAGAGAAGGAGGAAGGCCTGAAGACCCCTTGAGAAATGGCAGGCCTGTCTAAATTCTAAGTTTCCCCGCCAGGAGTGGCGTCGGTATCTGTAGTAGGAATGGGGGCCGAGGAGCCTGCGACCTCGGGTACTGAAGACATCGGTAATGTAGTGTCATCGGTACTCAGGGGTTGCGTAGGCACCTCTCTGAGTACCGGAGAACCGGTAGTCAGCCTTAGCGTGGTCTCAGTAGATGGTGCGGACCTCATATGTCGGTCCTTATATTTGCGTCTTTTGCTCAAAACTGGAGTCGGAGTATCCGACGACATAATATAATTAAATTTTTTGCCAAAAAAGTGAAGGGCGAACTCCGCCCGACGCTTAATAGTGCGCTTGTTGAATCTAGCACAAAACCGGCAGGCCGAGACGTCGTGGTCTGGGCCTAAGCAAGGTATACAGAAAGAGTGGAAATCCTTATGCGGTATTTGCTTCCCACATGAAATGCAATTATTAACTTTGTCTGACATCGGTCTGAGGCAATAAATGTTTCCCCAACGGGGTACTTAGCTTTCAAGAAGACTTCGGCTGAAATACTTTCGTAAATCTCAGGAGCTGGCCGACCGGCACTTGCGAACTGCTTCTGCTTCGGGCACCGTGCGGCAAGAAAGACTAAAGAAAATGGCGTCAGTTGCCTCTTTTATACCCCTGCCGCACTGACGTCAGGGAAGAAGCGACGACAACTGACGCCGGACCTAGACTTTGGAATTCGGCCGACCGAGGACCCGCCTGACGGCAGGATAACCCATTTGTAATGACTGCAGCTGTATGCACTATGAACATCAAATGTCAATTTGTGTACATGAATAAATGTCGATTTGTGTACATGAATAAATGTAGACTGTTGTACGGGGGGGGGGGGTTAAATAAGGCATCCCCTGATAATAAACCCTAATGAGTATTTCGGCGGGGGAAGAGTATAAGAACCGGTCTTATTTTCGGGGAAATATGGTATATATATATATATATATATATATATATATATATATATATATATATGTGTGTGTGTGTGTGTGTGTATGTATGTGTATAGATATATATATATATATATATATATATGTATACATATATATATATATACGCACATATAGATATATATATAGATATATACACACACATGCATATATTTACATATATATACATTATATATACATATATATATATATATATATATATATATGCGCACACACACACACACATATGTATCATAGATTAATAACAGCAAAAAAGCAAGTATTCCAATCTAAAATCATAGAAACAGTTGTACATGTTTCAGCTGAATTGATTTACATAACTTCATACCTAAAGCTGAAATGTGATATTTCAAACTAAGGTGTATTTTTTAAAACACTAATAGGGACCATAAGATACCAAGCCATGTACACCTTTAAGTAAACACACTTAAAGTACTTTCCACTCATTAGGAGTACTTAACTCCCACCTCCCAAGTCAAGCAGGCTGTACAGGATAACCCTGGTGTAAATCCGTGTCAGTCTAATCCCTATCCATCTGATCATCAATAATTGCCTTAAAGGTGACTCAAGCAGCACTTTGCTTGACCTGCAGTGGTAACTTATTCCACAGGCTTTGAATATATTATGTTAGGAACCTATTTCTCTAGTAAGTCTAGTTTATGTAAATTTGGTTCCCTAATCAGGAGTTAGTATTTCTACAAAAAACTAGTGGCTGTACCAAGTCAAATAGGATTGGGCGTTTTGTGGCTTGAAAAGAAGACACATGCTACCTCAGTGGAGCCTGTAGGCTGCTGCGTATTAGGAGAACTGTGTTCATTTATCAAGGTGGTTAAAGGATTTAAGGCCTTTAGTGTTTTGGTAAAAACTGTCAGAGCCTTTCCAGTTAAGTAATATGGCTGGATTTGTACATACAATGGGGGCACTGTATTTGATGATGCTTTTGATAAGAGGAGAGTATTTTTTTTTTTTTTTTTAAGATTCAAAGCTTTACAGATTTTTACTAGGCTAATGACTTGGGTGGCCTAAGTTTAGTCCAATTTTCCCAAAAGAATAATGATGTATCCAAATAGGACACTGACAGCCAAGCATTTGTAAGCAACCTCTGTCCATAAGGGTCATAGGTGCTAGGCCTGGTGCAAATTTCCTATTCCCCATTCACTGGTTTGGTTGTGCTTAAATAAGATAATAGATAAACTCAGCTTCACATGGATGGGAAGCCTGTTAGCAAGGATGGGCAGTCTCTGGGACACATCTGTCTCTCCGGCATGTTCTGTTTAAGTCACAAACAAAACTCAGATCCTTACACCTTGTATTTCTATTACTGTTTAACTTACCATTATGCAGAAGATTCATAAGTATGAGGTTTGTGGATGCCTTGTAAGCCAGGCATAGATACCCCTCAGTAATCTATAGGACATTGAGTAGAGGCAAAATGCTTTAAGGCACTCTGCATAAGGCAGGTTTGTTATACCTTGCATTCGTTTTGTAAGGAACCACCAAGGTCCCTCTAGTTGTTGCATATGCTTGGTCAGGTACATACAAAAGGGAGCAGAGTACTCTATGAATGGTTTAATAAGGGCAGCATACAGTGGGATAATGACCTCTCTGGACCTAGATGCCATGCCCTTACTTATAAGTTGAGCAACATAAAAGGATTTCCTCACCACTGTGGCCACATGGTGGTCAAAGGTAAGACTACTGACTATGTGGGTACCCAGATCCCTGACCACTAGATTGACTCTTTGGGGCCTGTTATCAACATGGTAATTAGCCAGGATGACAGACTTCCCAAAGGGTACAATTATGCACTTCTTAGCACTGAGTTTAAGACCTAGGCTTTGGCACCATTTGTTAGTCAGATATAGACCTTCTTTAAGAATGCTATCTGCAGAGGAGTCGATGATAACCTCCAGCTTGCAATCATCTACAAACTTAGCCATAAATATTCAGCATTTGTCTCCATTTTAAAGAAATAAATGTCAAGAAGGAGTAATCCCACTACCGGGCCCTGTGGTACTGTCTGTAACCACTCAAAGAGGCCGTGGGGACCAAAGATGGTTCAGAGAGTTAAGTGCCTTGATCAGGGCAAGCATCTCCCTGATATTTATGTGCATCTGTCCTTGGTGTCCCACACCACTTGCACTTTCATCCCTCCTAAAACTGCTCCCCAAGCAAAGTCCAAGGGCAGGGACAGAGAAGGGGAGACCTGGATTTAAGGATATTGGTTGTCTCCACCAAAAAACGTCTCTTTTGACAAACACTAGCACTGGAATTTGAAAAGATAAAGGGTGTTGGTACTGGAAACAGAGAGTTCAGATATCACTGGATCTTTCTCATGTGGAGCCTTGCCAGCAGTATCATGAGAATCATAGATGCCATGAGACCCAAAAGCCTGAGGTATTCTCTCTCAGTGACTGAAATCTGAATTAAAAGTTCTTTGATCTGAAGGGTCTAGCTGATATCCCATGAACCTGTATGAAGGAGTCAAGAAAGATTTTTGAATGTTCACTTGGAATTCCAGCTTGTGTAAGAATCTCTCATTCCACAGAGAGATTATTCACCCTTTGAAAAAGGCTCTACAAAAATAAGCGAGTTGGCTAAGTGAAAAAATGTGGATGCCCAGTAGCCTGCAATGAGCTATAACTGGAGCTAAACATTCTGTGAAAACTCTTGGTGCAGTGGATAGTCCAAAGGGTAAGACAGTAAAAGTACAGTTGTGTACAATCTTACCTTAACAGTAGATGCATTTCTTTTCACTGTTGCAGTGCTCATCACCTCTGGGATCTCTGGCCAAGGATAGACCAACATACAGCAAGTAAACCAAAAGCCTTAATTCCCTAGGAGTGTCATGCACCAGATCTGTGCTTCCCACTTAAGCATAGAGCATAAAGGTGATGCACAAACACTACCAAGCCAGAAGTGCCCCAGGAGAACGAGGACCCCCAGTGGAAAGGAGGACATGTGCATACAGAAAAAGGAAGGAAGAGAAGGAGAAGAACGTCTCCGCCAGAAAGAAAATACCACCCACGGAAAAGGAGAAAAAAGAACAGAGGGTAGGAAGGAAGGAGTGAGCACTGCAGCAGTGAAGAGAAGGACATCTGCTGCTACGGTAAGATTTTACACAACTGTACTAAAACTTCTGAGAAGGTAGGGAAGAGCCCTCCACAAACCTGTGCAGGATAGCCTTGGCAAAACCCGTCCGGGCTCTGGAAATGACTTCCAGCTTGTAATATTTACTGAATGTGTGAACCAAAGACCAAGTAGCTGCTGCAAGGATGGACTTGGTATCTCAACCCTTGAGAAAAGCCCCGGAGGAAGCCACTGCTCTAATACAATGAGCTTTAACAGAAGCAGACAACTTTGCCATGAAAAGAATAACAAAAGGAAATGGCCTTCAAAATCCAAGAGGAGATGGTTTGCTTAGAAAATGCTAAACCCAATGTCCTAGCATGAGAAGAAAATGCTGATCAGATTTACAAAAAGTCCTTGTTTGCCTACATAATGTCTGAGCTGTCTATGCAAGTCCAAACAATGAAGACCTTCTCACTAGCAGACTGCATAGAAGGTAAAAAGAAGGAAGCTGGATAGACTGATCAAGTGACTGCTCATTAACCACCTTGGGCATAAAAGAATAATTCATACAAAGAGACAAGTTCTCTCGCTGAAAAAACAAAAAAGGAGGGACTGCCATCAAGGCCTGGAGTTCAGATACCCTTCTGGCAGAGGTTAAAGCAAGCAGTAAAGCAGTCTTCCAGGTGCAATGTTGCAAAGAACAAGAGACACTATAGGTTCATAGGTAGGTACTAGGCTATCTGCCCGAAGGCATTTATAAGCCTAGCCGGAATGTGTTGGCTTTCATCGCCCTCTTAGATTAGTTCCCTGTGCCTCTGTCCAGCACAGCCATTCAAGTGATCCCCGGGGTAAACTTTCTGTTTCCCATCCACTCGTCAAGGTTTCTCTTGAAGAGGGTTAGCGAGGAGCTCTGCCTAATTTAGATTGGAATTTTGTTCCAGAGCATGGGAAGTCTCTGGGACTTATTGTTGTGGTGAGGTTTAGCTCCTTAGAGTGTGTGGCTCGAGGGGATATGGGTTTCTTTAGGTGGAGCATGTCCATCAATTCTGGGTTGGACATCGCCTTGTATGTCAGGCAGAGATCACCTCTGAGTAGGCGGCATGCAACCAAGTACAGCTAGAGTTTCTTCAGTCAAGCTGCACATGACATCTGTTTAAGAGAACTGATCCTCTTGGTGAGGTACTTCTGTGGTCTTTCCAGCTGTTGCAGGTGTCTTGTAAGGTACATCCCAAATGGGGCGTTGTACTCTATGATGGGTCTGATGAGTGATTCGTAGAGGGGCACAATGATCTCTTTTGATCTGGATGCAAACCCTTTTGTGATTAGGTGGACCACATAGAAGGATTTTCTAACTAATTTGGCAATGTGATTATCAAAGGAGAGGTTACTATCTACTTGAGTCCCCAGATCCCTTATTAGGTTTTCCATATTTAGGGGGCTACCACCTATGTGGTAGTTTGTGGGTACTTTGTTTTTTCCAAAGGGGATGACTATGCACTTTTTGGCATTTAGCTTGAGGCCATGGTTTTGACACCAGGTATCTGTCTCAGTGAGACCCTTTTGGAGAATGTGCGTGTCCACTGGAGAGTCAATTATAGTCCCTAGTTTGCAGTCGTCTGCGAACTTGGTCAGCCATAGTCTTTCTGTGCTTGCCTGTACCTCTGAGAAGTTTATGCCGAACAGGAGCGGTCCTAGGACTGAGCCCTGGGGAACACCACTTGTAACTGGTTTAGAGTCTGACCTAGCTCCCGCAACTCTTACCATGTGGGTTCTGTCCGTGAGCCAGTTGGCAACCCATCTTGTGATGTAGGGGTTTATGTTCAGGCTGGTGAGCTTGTCTATAATACCTGAATGGGGAATGGTGTCGAAGGCCTTTGCGAGGTCTAGGTAGGCTGTTTGGACCACCTTTCCCTTGTCTATAGCCTTGGTAACTGTCTCAAAGAAGTCTACCAGGTTTAGGAAGCATGATCTGCCCTTAAAGCCGAACTGGATAGGGTCCAGTGTTTGAAGGTTCTCAATGTCTCGGTTTATGAGATCCATGATGATGCACTCCATAGCCTTGCAGAACAAGCTAGTCAGGCTTATAGGGCGATAGTTACCGGGGTCTGCTGTGGCTCCACCTTTGTGGAGCAGAATAACTGTTGCTTTGCGCCACTCTATGGTCATGTAGCCTGTGGAAAGGCAGAATTTGAACAGTGTGTTTAGGTGAGGGGTTAGTTCATCTTTGAGCTTATGTAGGACACAGCCTGGGACACCGTCTGGTCCCACTGATGCTGTGTTTTTGTCTTTGGAGAGGGCTGGCTGTTTTAACCTGAGTGTCTGCGATTTCAGGGGCACTACATTCTTCTGGTATGGTTATGGGCCCTTTTGGGGGTGAGAGGGGAGTGAAGTTTGCACTGAATCTGTCTGCCAGGATGTTGGCAATATCGGTCAGTTCAGTGTATTTTGTGCCATTCTGCACCAACTCCGAGCAGATCTGAGAATTGCCACTTAGATTCTTGACATAGCTAAAGAATGCCTTGTGGTTATCTTTGGTGTCCTTGGCAATTTTTCTTTCGAAGCTAGCCTTGGATGATTTTATGAGGGATCATAGTTTCTTGCTGATACTGATCAGGGATGTCTTCCCTTCTTGGGATTTTACTCTTTTCTGTACTAGTTTCCTCCTTCTATTGTATAGCTTGTTTATGGCAGGGATCCACCAGACTGGTTTCCTTTTCTTGGCAGAGTGAGTCTTGGTTTTGCTTGGGATAATATGATTCATGCATTCTTGTAGGTGCCCGTAGAGTGCATTAGTAAAGGATTTTGCAGCTTGGACAGCATTATCCTTTGGCATGGGGGCATTGAAACTTTCCATCTCGGTCTTAAGTAACGTGAAGTTTGCTTTTGAAAAGTTTTTCACAGTGGTTTCTTTGACGGGGAGTGGGGATGTAATGTGGATATCTAGAATGATTAGCTTATGGTCAGATCTAACCAGCGAAGGGTTGACCTCTGGTGTGGAACACCAGTCTCCCATGTTGGTGATGACCAGGTCCAATATGTTGTCACCTCTGGTGGGAGTGTTGACCAGCTGATCCAGGGTGTTTGGCTTTATAAATTCTAGGAAATGTTGGGCAAGAGAGTTAGTACTTGATTAATTCTCCCAGTTAATGTTTGGGTAATTGAAATCACGCAATATCAGGGTGCTTGGTAGGACCTTTATGTTTCACAGTGTTTCCAGAAATGTGGAATGGGGGTCCTGGGACATGGTGGGTGATCTGTAGCAAGCTACAATTTGAATAGCAGTTTTTCCCGTTGTTAGTTGCACGTGGATGATCTCTGAAGCATTGTGCTGTGCCACTAACCTGGAGGTGTGGGTATCCTTGATGAATATGGATACTCCCCCACCTTTTGTATTTCGGTCCGGGTTCTGTGGCCAAACTGTATGGTATGAGTTGTAGCATGGTAGTGCTTGGGTGCTCTCTGCAGCCTTAAACCAGGTTTCTGTTACTGCACATATATCGATTGTGTCCATACTGAGGAGTGCCTTGAGTGTGTGCATGTTGAGGTTTAGACTTCTGGCATTGAGTATCAATACCCTCAGATTTTTTGTTACTTGTGCTATTTATGGCAGTGGGTTTGTCTTTTGAGCCTTGCCTAAAAAAGGCACTATGAGGGTGGCAAGAGCCTTGGCCAGTATTCGAAAGCCTAAGGGTGACAGGTGCAAGCTGTCTCTAGCGAAGCAGCGTGGCTTGTCTAGCATGTCATCCCAGGCTGACACACACTGGATCCCCTTTGAATGACACCAGAAGCCTAGCCAATTGTTGAAATTGATAATTTTTTCTCTATACCGTGGTATCATTCTTGGTGAGGGCAGGATACCACTCAGGGTCAGGGTCATACTGGCCTGGGCTACGTGATCAGAGAGCTCCTCCATGTCTCTTTTCATGTAGTCCAGGGAGGTACGGCTCAGGTCCTTCACACCAACATGGACAATGACGGAGTCATATTTGTACTTGTTCTGGAGTGACCTGAGTGCTTGTGTTATGTGACAGATCCTGGCAAGCGACAGGCAGCTAACAGTAACCTTCTCCTTGCTCAGCCTAGTGAGTGGGACGTCAGTGTGCCTGACTATAGAGTCACCTATTACTAGTGTGTTGGGTATGTTATTTTGCCTTAAGGGCCGTGATTGCGTGGCACACTGGTTTTGTGAAGTATGTGTTTCATGGTTTGTGTTGGAGGGTGTGGAAGTTGCTTGGATGGCTGCTTTGGAGGTCTCTGTTGCTTTTGCAGATTTTTATTTAGAGCCTCCGAGTATGTTTTCGTGTTTTTTGCCAGTGCTGGTTTCATAGGTCTATGTGAGACTGGTGGTGTGATGCAAGTAATTCCTTTCTCCTCTTGACTCTCTGGTCCAGTCTTGGGTTGAGAGAGCTTAGCCTCCAGTATGGCTATATAATTGCATCTCTCGCATGTATTAGTGTTTGGTGGTAGGAGGAGCAGGTTGTCTGTGTACATGAGGCAGTCTTAACATTGCCTTAAAATGCCCAGATTCACCAGTTGGACCGGAGAGTACACCTGAAACTGCCCTTTGGACATGCCTGAATAGGTACAGTGAACTGTTTTACTGATTGGCTGGTAAGGTCGAATAGAGAGCCTTGTCCTTTTCTACAGTATGGGGAGGGGGGCCTAGTGCTAAGGTTTATTAGTGCCTGCTATGAGTTTTGAGCAAGTGCCGGGCTGAGAAGTGAATGGCTTAAGTTGAAAGTTTGTCTAGTTCCAAGGGAAAAATTGAAGAGTAGACTTTGTGGAGCTGGGAATAGTTATACCCTAGCTAACCAGCACTGCCCGGCCCACAAAAATGTGCAAATGCGGGTTTTATAGCAGGGAAATGAAAGAGAGAGAAATTAGCCCAAAATGGCCAATAAACTACTAATTTCTGGGCTGAAACCACTCCTCCAGGGACATGTAGGCTGCTCAAAGCTCCCCTCTCTCACAGGTGAACAGAGAAACTTCCTTCTATCCACATAAGGTATGGGCAAACACAGAAACTTGTAACACAGCCCTGAATTCAGCACTAACCTTAAAACTAGACTATACTAGCTTAGAAAGGTGGGAAAACAAGTTTTTTTTTTTTTCAGAAAATAAAGCAGATGCAATCAAAAAACACTTTAAATGCACAGAAATTACTATCACACTTGAGTGTGTAGCCTACAACAGTTAAGCAGGTAATTTAAACACAAAAACTACTTTGTTAAAGTGCAGGCAGTAAAATAAGTACAATATGCTGCTGAAACAAGCTTTTTAAATTACAGAAACTCTAACAAATCGGTGGTTTAGGCGGAATTAGCTAAATGCAGCAAGAAAATGCAGAAAAATGATAATCACTCCAAAGTCTCTCTTTTGTCTCTCTGCTGCTGTAGAACTCTGCAGGGCACCAGGCAGGAGCTTGCTGAGCTGTAAACAAGGTGCAAAAGGAGTCATTAGTCACGTTTCCAAGGACAAAAATTAAGATCCCAACAAGGTTGGATGGGATTTCCTGGGGGTCTGATATGAAGGACACCTTTTAGAAACTGCTGGACCTCAAATCTAGATGCCAAAGCAGGAGTAAGTGGCAGACAAGCAGAAACAGTTCCCAAATGAGCTTTCACTGAGGAACAGGCCAAGCCAGTATGCAACAGTTCACACAGGTAGGAAAAAAGCAAGTGGACCCTCCCACACACTGAAAATGTATCTTTGTGATGTTTCCTAGCATCATGCAGGACCCAGAACACATTCTCAGAATATTGGTGTTAGAAAGTAATCAAAACCCTATCACGCAAAGTGTCGGGTGGAGCACAGTTCCACTGTCCTGTCTGAGAAGGTCCATGTAATGAGATAACGTCTGATGGCTGCCTCTGGCCAGATGGAATAAGAAGGGGGAACCAGTGCTGTCTGGGCCGAAAGGGAGTCACCAGCAAGATCTTGATGTTGTGAAGGACCTTGGAAAGAAGAGGAAGGGAAGGAAAGGCATAAAGGAACATTCCCTTCCAAGAAGAAGATAAGGCATCCACTTTCCGAGCCACAGGACTTGGGACTCTAACAGAAATGAGGGAGTTGTCTGTTCAGAGGGAAGGCAAGAGATCCACTTGAGGAATACCCCACAAATGAACTGTGTCCAGAAACACATCTCTGTAAAGAATCCATTCGTGAGGCTGTGTCCTAGACCTACTGAGAGAATCTGACACAAGACTGTGATCTGAAGGCAAAATGAGAGCCCTCAATGCTAACGTAATCTGCCCACTGTTGAGGGGACCAAAGGCCCTGAACCTTTGGGGTGCCTGAAGTCACTCCCACCTCCTCTGTGATGAGCTCCTGGGATGGCTGAGGAGGTTGAAGGGGAAATGCAACAGTGCAGACAAGTAGGAAAGAACCAAGGGAACCCCCACTGAAAAGGAATGCTTGTGATGTTTAAGACACCGTATGGAAAATCTCTTCTATGATTTTCTGGTATTGGGTTTCCTGACCTCCTATAGGACCCTGATCAGTTCTAAGAAAACTGATGTCTGGAATGAGAGATACTCTATGAACCCACCAGTGAAGTTCTAGTTTGAGACAAGGGAGCAGAGGATCCAGAAAGTGTAGTGGGTGGCAGTGTTGGAGCCACACTGATCAAAGATACCACTGAAACTTTCTCATATGAAGCCTGGTCCAGGAAAGTTTGGGGATGGTGGAAGCCAGGAACCCCACAGCCCTTAGAAACTCCCTGGCTGGAAGACAGGACAAGGGAAACAGGGAAAGAAAATAATTTATGAGAGAGACAACCTTGGTGGCAGGAACAGAGACTAGCATTGGAACAGTCTGGATCTTGCAGCCTAAAAATATGTGATCCTAAGATGGAGTGAACAGTGACTTCTGAAGGTTGACTATTAACCCCAGGCTGTGCAAAAGAAGCTGGGTAAAATGAATATACTACACTAGTTTAACTTGGGAAGCAGTCAATCAGTGAATCAACAGGTTGTCTAGACAGGGAAAATATGAATGCCCCAAAGCCTGTAAAAGGCAACCATTGGAGCTAGGCCTTTGGTGAATACCCTTGAAGACACTGAAAGTCCAAAGGGTAAATAGAGAACTGAAAAAGAGAGGAAGAAACAGAACAGTGCAAACATTTCCTAAATAGAAGATGGATAGGAATATGAAAGTAGGTGCCCTTTAGGTCCAGGGAAACTAAAAAGGTCCAAGGAAGCAAGAGGGGAAACAGTCTGAAGGGAAAGCATTCAGAAGGATGGCAGTATACGAAGAGTGTTCAGATAGGAAAGATCTAGGCCAGGTCTCCAAGACCCCTGTTTCCTAGGCACCAGAAACATGCTGGAATAAAACCCTAGACCCCTCTCAATCTGAGGAGCTGGTTGAAATGTAACCTGGTCTAAAACACCCTGCAATATTCCTGGAAAATGAGGGAGCAGTTCTGTATGAGGTTGAGGGATATTAGAGAAAGCGGAAATGGTTTTCCAGGCCATAAAGTAAACCAGCCTGACAATGGACAGAACCCAAACGTCTGTAGTGATGTTTTGCCAAACTGGGAGAAACAAAAGAAAGCCTGAGGGGCAAGGGAACCTGGCTGAGAAGGGAGAGCAGAAAGTTGGATGGCTGCAGACTTGTCATGAAAGGACTGATTTTGGGGTCTAGGCATTTAAGAAGGCCTATCAGAAAATACATGCCAAGGAGTTTTATTACCCTTGGCAGACTGTCTAATCTTTCATAACCTTACCCTGATCTGACAAGGTCTTAAACAGCTCTGCCAGAGCAGTACCAAACAAGTTCTGGCTATCCAAAGGAACATCCAGAAGTTTTGCTTTAATATCAACTGGCAAGGCTTGAAGGTGAAACGAAGAATAGCATATCATCACAGAGCCAGAGGCAGCAGCCCTAGAACAGGCATCTGCTGCATCATAGCTGCACTTTATAGAGTGATGGGCAACATGGGAAGTGGAAACTAGTAATGAACAGCTGATGCCTTACCCTCAGAGAATGGCAAGTCAGAGACAATCTTTCCAATGTGGGAAAGAGGAGACAAAATATATGTTGTCATGTGGGTCTGCTAATTTATAGCCTTAAAGGCTAGAGTAGCAGAAGTGTAAACCTTCTTACCAATCATCTCCATAGCTTTACTGTCCTTGTCTGAGGGAAGGGGCTTAGAAGAGGGCAACAGTCTAGAAGGTTTATCAGGAGACACAGAAATCACTGCTAGATCAGTTGATGGGCATTTGTGCAAGAAGCTTGCAGGCATCTGGCACCTTATAGAACCTCAAACGAAGTTAAGTCATGCATGTATGTGTTGTATGTATATATGTGTATATATTTTAAGCTATTTTAAGATATATTTAAAGTGAATTTAAATTCTTTGTATGTGTATATATAAAAAATCTCTTGTGTGTATGGGGTTGCCCTTTTAAATAATTTTAGGTTAGTGAGTGAGTGGGTTGGGCTGAAGCATTTGTTTAATTGGTTCTCCTACTTAAATGTCTCATTTCTGTTGTAAAATTATACTGATGAAGGGTGTAGACCAGAAAGCTTTATCGAATAAACTGGTTTTGGTGTAACTTCGTTTGTGGTTTGAAACTGGGTACTATCACTACTGTGTTTCAACAAAACCTTATAGAACCTGCCAAGCTTCCTAGGGGCTGAAGGCTAGGAGTTTGGTGCCATGGGAGCAGCCAAGAAGGTAGCCAACAGAGCAGCCAGCACCATGAGGAACAGCAGGGTTAGGAGACTACATTTGTGATAACTCATAACACTTTTGCTGGATGTCAGATACCTGAGAACAATCCCACTTAAAGTGTCCCACATACTCATGACTGTGTCACCAAAGGAGAATCAGGACTGACAGATTCCTCTTCCTCCAGCCCACAGTCTAAAGGTGAAGGCAAGTGAGAGGAGTAGGCTAGAGAGCCAGCATCAGACTCAGAGTCCTCATCTGAGGAATCAAGGTCCCTCACCCATTTGGGGTAGAGGACTAAGGGGGGTGAAGGAACCAAAGCCCGCCAAGGAGGCCATCAAAACATTGAACAAGCCTTGAGTGAAGTCCTGCCCTTTTTGGATCCCTGGCTTCAGACACCACATGTTTACTTTTCTGTCTTTTCTTCAATGGGATGTCTGCCTTGACAAAAAGAGGTCCCCTGCCAGGATTTGATCAAAGTACCCAGCACCTCTTCCCTAACAAGGATCTGAGGAATCCCTTTCGGTCCCTCAGAGATAATCAGCTGTGTTTCTTCCTCAATGTCTGCAGCAGATGTTTGCAAAGCCCAAGAGGATGTGTAAGAAGCAGGTTCTGTTCTGGCCTCTGAGAAGGTCACAGCAGAAGAAACAGATGGCAATACCAGACTGTCCTCAGAGTTGTCATGTACCTTAAGACAGATGTCTGGTAGAGGCTGGACAGCAGCAGGCTAAGGCCTAGATTTCTTAGCCTTCTTCTTTACCTCAGGGCAGGTGGATTCTGCCATAGTATCTTGGGCTAACAGCTTGAGATGCTGGTTCTCAAGATAAATGGAGAGGGAGGAAAGTCTTGGGTACAAAGGCCTGACACAAGGAACATGGGGTGCATACATGAGATGCAACTAAGCAAAGCAGGCACCTATTGCGGCAGTCCTTATCTGCTTCCCTCACTGACATTTCCGTTTCTTGGATGACATGTAACCCACTGAAAAATATAAGAAAAAAGAACACCCAACAGGGTACTTATCCGGAAGATGTAGGCTCAGTATAACCACCAAACTGAAAGTTGCTCAGATCAACATATGATAATGGTTTTCAGACTGGCAGCAACGAAGTTCACAGTTGGGAGCCTTCATGCTTTATCTTTATGACCTACACTTACATAGGAAGCATACTTCTGATTTACAATGCTTCTAGGTAATTAAGGCTTTGGTATACTGGCTGGGTGTTGGTCTATCCTTGGCAGGATTGAGGAATACTGCAACAGTGAAATGACAGGACATCTAATAATGTGATCCAGATACACAAAACCTTAATAAATGTCTGAAGTCTGGATGAATGGGGTGTGATGATAAGCATCTCTAAGTCTAGTGTTGCCAGGAAACTTGAAAGAGGAAGAAAACACAATAGGTTGTGAAGTGACATAATTCTGAATTTGGGCACTAATACAAACAGGTTTAGGAAAGAAAGATCTAGAACTGGTATCAAAGGAAAGTACAGTTGTATAAACTTTTACCATAACAGTAGATTTCCTTCTCTTCATTGTTGCAGTATTCTTCACTTTAAGGATCTCCTGCCAAAGACAGCCCAATGTCCAGTCAGTATACAAAAACCTTTAGATCTTGTATGCCCTGTACTGTGCATCACATGTATGCTACCCATAAAGGACAGAGGGGATAAAGATGATGTATGGGTGCATTTCCCAGAACTTAACTGCGCCAGTAGAGAACAGTCTCCATAGGACAACGGAGGCTATGCACATCGAAAAGGAGAAAATACACATGGAAAAGGGGGACCCTTGGCCAGGAGGGTAACCAAATCAAAGCCCAAAAGAAAAAAAACGAGGGTGTAGAGAGGGACCAAATACTGCATCAGTGAAGAGAAGGACATCTAATGTTATGGTAAAATTTTACACAACTGTACTATGTCCTTCTGTATCACTGTTGCAGTATTCTTCACAGTACAGACAGTACAAAAGCTCGCAAAAAGGATTGGGATGTGGAAAGTTGGGAACAGCCCTCAACAAACCCATGCCGAACGGCCCTAACAAAACTTGCTCTGGCCCTACAAACCATGCCCAACATATAATGCTTAATAAAGGTATGCACTGAAGACCAAGCAGCAGCTTCAGTGATACAATTGGTGTCCAAGCCCTTGAAAAAAGCAACAGAAGAGGCAACAGCCATAGTGGAATGAGCTCTAATGGAAGCAGACACTTGTCATGAAAAGAACAACAAAAGGAAATAGCCTTAGATATCCAGAAGGAAATTGTTTGCGTAGAAACAGCCAAACAAAAATGTCCTGGGGTGAAAAGAAACAAAAAGCTAGCCAGACTTACTAATGTCCTTAGTTTTATCCAAATAATACCTGAACTGTCTGTGCAAATCCAAGGTATGCAGGTCCCTCTCACTAGCAGACTAAGAAAAAGGAAAAAAAGGAAAGAAAATGAATAGACCGATTAAGGAACAACTCAATGACCATCTTGGGCATAAAAACAGATTAGTCTGAAGGGATGCCCTGTGTCTGTAAAAAAATAAAAAAAGGAGGAATAGCCATGACAGCCTGAAGTTCAGTCTCCTGGCTGAAGTAAAAGCCAAAATTAGTCTTCCAAGTACAGTGTTAGAAGGAAGTTGAATAAGGCAGCTCAAAAGGACCCTGGGTCAATTTTTCAAGTACAAAACTGAGGCTTAAAAAAGGCGAAATAGGCTTTCTGGGAGGCCTCATATGAAGGATGTCTAAGAAATTGCTTGACCTCAAACTGAGGGGCCAGAGGAGGATTCAAGAGCAGACATGCAGAAATTGCAGAGAGGTAAGCTTTAACTGAAGACTATGCCAACCTAGTATGGAGCAGACCATACAAATAAGAGAGAACCAGATGGTGAGAGAGGCACCAGAAGAAAATCGCTTCCATTTGGACATGTATGTTTTTCTGGTAGTGGGGTTCCTGACCTCCTGCAGAACCTGGAACATGTCCTCAGAAAACAGGTACCAAAAAGGAATAAAACCCTATCACCTACAGTGTTAGATGAAGAGTAAACAGGCGAGAATAGATAAGAGATCCCTTGTCTTGTGGGAGAATATCCACATGGTTAGGTAACATGGTGATTCCATTGGCCAGCTAAGAAAGAAAGGAGAACCAGTGCTGCCTGGGACAAAAAGGAGTCACTAGCAGATTTCTGAGAGAGTCCTGCTTGATCTTGTGCAGAACCTGTGACAACAGAGGAAGGTAGGAAGGCATACAGAAACAATCCCTTCCAAGTAAAAGACAGGGCATCCACTTTCGAAGTCAGAGGACTTCAGACTCAAACAGAATACAGGAAATTGTCTGGCATCTTAAACATCACGAGGATCCCTTTTCAGTTGGGGTCCCCCTGATTCTTTCCTACTTGTGTGAATTGTTGCATCTCCCCTTCAACCTCTTCAGCCATCCCAGGAACTCTTCATGGATGCCTCAGAGCTGCGGTGGGGAGCAGCATCTATTTGTGAGCCTGTGTTCTAGACCTGTTCAAAGAGTCTCCCACTATACTGTGCTCGAAGGGAATGTAAACCACCTGAAGAGTCACTTGATATGTGACAGCTAGATCCCATGTCTGAAGAGCAAGTCTGCAAAGGAGAAAGGACCCCTTACCCTCTCCTACTTGTTGACATACCACACCACTGTGGTATTATCTGTGAAGACTTTGAGGGGCCTGGGATGGAAAAGGGAATCAAAAGCTTGCACAGCCAGAAGGACAGCTCTGATTTCTTTTATGTCGATATAGTCTGACCTCTGAAGCATCCATGAAAAGCTCCTGAGAAGGAACTGCAGCCTGGAAGGAAGCCCTGGACTGACCGATCATTGATGAATCCATGAGTGAAGCTCAAGCTTGAGACAAGGAAACAATGGAACAGGGAAGTTCAGGGGGTGGCAATGTTGTAACCACACTTGAAGTACCACTGAAACTTCCTCATGTGGAGCCTGGCGAGAGGGAGCATGGAAACAGTGGAGGCCATAAATCTCAGAACCCTCAGAAATTCCCTGGCCGTGAGAGAGGATAGCGGATGAAGAGAGTGGAAAAAGGATGTAACAGACAGAATCTTGGGAGCAGGGAGAGATGTAGACATGGGAACAGTCTGATGCCTTCACTTGAAGAAAACATGATCCTGGGAAGGCATTAGTACTAATTTCTGGAGGTTTAAGGTGGACCACAGACTGTGTAAAAGACAAATAGTAAACTGGAGATCCTGCAACAGACTGCTGGAAGAAGGAGCTTGAATGTGAGCAGGTCATCTAGATAGGGAAAAATCTGTTTCCTCTGAAGTCTGCAAAAAGCGATAACGGGGGTGAGGCATATGGTGAATAGCCTTGGGGTAGTAGGAAGGCCAAAGGGCAAAGCAGAGGAATGAAAATGCAAGGAAGAAACTGATAAATGTAAACATTTGCTGAACATAGGGTGAATGGGGAAATGAAGGTATGTATCCTTAAGGACTAGAGAAACTAAAAAGGCCTGGGGAAGAACAAGTGCAAACAAGGTCTGAAGAGACATCAGGAAAGAAGGAACCTTGAGAAAAGGGTTGAGCAGAGAAAGATAAAAAATTGGTCTCCATGTACCCTCCTTCCAAGGAACCAAAAGCATAACAGATTTAAACCCCTCTCCCACCTGGGTGGGTGGGATGAGCGGAATGGTACCCTCATCCAAAAGAGATTGCAGAACCTCTGAAAAATGAGGAAGCTGCTCTACAGGAAGTCTTCCAAACCATGAAATATCCCTGGCAAATAATAACAGACATCACCCAAGAGTCAGAGGTGATTCAATGCTAATTTGGAAGAGACAGAGAAAAACAGACAAAGGGGCCTGGCCAAGGGGGTGGGAAGGCCAAATGTGAAACAGATACAGGCTTGTCCTGAAAAGAAGGCTTTTGAGATGGAGTCTGTGTGGACTTATTATTTATTTGAAGTTTGTTTGCCAGGATAATCCATTGGGCCGAGTGAGCCCATTTTCAATGGAGTCCTGGGGAGAAAAGCTCCATAGATACAAAGTCAACATATACAACTAAGAATAAAGTAAAATATAGTAGGATAAACATAACATAAACAGTTTGTTAAAGTATCAGAGTAGTACATATAAGCACAAGATAATGTTAAGGCAACAGGAAAAAACAACCGAAGAGCATATGCAACAATAAGCATAAGTTTACAATTCTATAGTTTCTATGTTCACTAGCAAATGGAAAGAGAAAGTATAGGTAAGATTTTGGTTAGTAGGTGTGCACAGAGAATATTTACATAAGTGGTTAACTACAGTATGAATGTTACCTAGGAAGGGAAGAGTTGTGGATTTAGGGATGAGTAGTAGCTGGAGGGATTATGCAGGATGGGTGCAGGAGCATTCCCAGAGAGAAGATAGATGTGAATGGTGGAGAGATTTAAACACTGAAGACTTAGCAGGAGAAAGAATGTGCCCAGAACCAGTCTTACCTTTAAAAGGAGTACGAGTCAGTCTACAAACAAAGGTAGACTTGGGAGGGCTGCTCCTCTGGAATTTGAGGATATGGAGACAAAAATATGGTTTGGACGGTGCAGTGGTGCAATGGTAGCATTGTTGACTCACAGCAAGAAGTTCTCCGGTTCGATTCTCAGCTGAGGTGCCTTCTGTGTGGAGTCTGCTTGTCCTCCCTGCGTTCATGTGGGTTTCCTCCAGGTGCTCCAGTTTCCTCCCACATTACAAAGACATGCATCTAGAGCCTTTCGCCCCGGGCCTCTGCTGAAAATTGGCTTTGTTCCAAGTTGGACTTTCCCGGTTAACAAATGTTAAATAAATAAATAAAAATGTTTGAGTTTCTACAAGGCCTTACTCTTATCCTGGAGGGACTTAAAAAACATGCCAGCAGTAGATGTCTTAAAATGTTTTGTTATCCGGCGGGCATCCAAAAGCTTGGTTTTAATATCATTAAGTAAAGACTGAAGATACAACCAAGACTTAACACCTCATCATGGAACCAAAAGCAGCAGCCCTGGAAAAGGCATCACCTGCATCACACCTGCATCTTATTAAATGAAGGGCAACCTGAGAAGTGCATCCCATCAGAATCAGGAAGATAAGATACCACCCTCGTTACCTCAGAAAGATGAGCCAAAACATACCTGTTCAAGTGGGTTTAGTAATTAATAGCCCTAAAAGACAAGGTGGCAATAGTATATACTTTTTTACTCAACCTTTCCATAGCTTGACTGTCTTTACATTTAGAAGCAGCATTAAAGGTGTCCAAAGGGCTGCCAAAACAGGAGAGATAGCAGATGGCTTGGGAGACTCCATTTGTAGAAGCTCATAATACCCATTTTGAATGTCGGAGACATGGGAACTAAGATGCAAGATGCTATCCTCCAAAAAAAGGAAGCCAATCTGGTGGTCCCCTGCCATAAACAAACTCTACAACAGAAGAAAGAAAATGTTGCAAAAGAGAGTAAAATCCCATGATTGGAGAAACTCCCTGGGCAGCCTCAGTAAGAAGCTGAGATCCCTCATAAAATCCTCCAAAGCTAGTTATGAAAACAAAATCGCCACTGACTCTAAAGACAACCACAAAGCATTCTATAGCTATGCCAAGAATCTCAATGGCAACACTCAGATCTGCTCTGAGTTACAGCACAATGGCACTAAATATACAGAACCAACTGATATTGCCAACATCCTGGCAGATAGGTTCAGTGATAACTTTACCCCCCCCCCTGTCATCCCCCAAAGGGCCTATCGCTGTACCAGAAGAGTGCAAAGTTCCTGTAATCACGACTGCACAGGTAAAAAACACACTATCCAAAGCCAAGAACACAGCATCCATGGGACCTGACAACATCCCCAGGCTGTGTTCTACAAGAACTACAGAACGAACTGGCACCCCACCTAAGTACTATGTTCAGTCATAGCCTCACCTCAGGCTATGTGCCCACTGAATGGCGCACAGTGACAGTTATCCCACTCCACAAACGGGGATCCACCACAGACCCCAGAAACTACTGCCCCATTAGCCTAACGAGCCTGGTTTGCAAGGCTATGGAACGTATCATCATGGAACTTATAAACAATGACACTGGTAATCTCCAAACTCAGGACCCCACCCAGTTTGGGTTTGTAAAAGGCAGATCATGTCTCCTAAACCTGATGGACTTCTTTGAAGCAGTCACCAAAGCCATAGATGAGGGTAAGGTGGTTCACACAGTCTATCTAGATCTCGCCAAAGCTTTTGACACCATGCCCCACTCTGGAATTATAGATAAACTCACTAAACTAGGTATAAATCCCTATGTCACAAGATGGGTTGCCAACTGGCTCACTGACAGTACCCACACTGAAAGTAGCAGACTCCAAATCCAACTTCAGACCAGTGACAAGTGGAGTACCACAGGGTTCAGTCCTGGGTCCTCTCCTGTTTGGTATCTACTCTCTGAAGTACAGGCCAACACAGAAGGTCTTTGGCTAATGAAGTTCGCAGATGACTGCAAACTAGGAGCCATAATCGAAACTCCTAACGATGTGGACATCCTACAAAAGGGCCTCGCTGAGACAGATGCCTGTTGTCAAAGCCATGGCCTCAAGCTCAATGCCAAAAAGTGCATTGTCATCCCTTTTGGAAAAAACTCTGTACCCATGAACTACCATATAGGCGGTAGTCTAATTAACACTGAAAGTGTGATAACAGACCTTGGGACACAGGTGGACAGTAGTCTCTCCTTTGATAATCACATCGCCACAGCAGTCAGGAAATCCTTATACATGGCACACCTCACCACAAAAGGTTTCTCATGCAGGAAAAAAGACGTCATTGTTCCCCTCTACTTGTCACTCATTAGACACATTATAGAGTACAATGCCCCTTTTGGTATGTACCTCACAAGACATCTACAACAACTGGAAAGGCCACAGAAATACCTCACAAAGAGGATTACTGGCCTCAAACAAATGCCCTATGCAGACCGTCTCAAAAAACTGCAGCTTTACTCCGTTGCATATCGCCTACTCAGAGGTGATCTCTGCGTAACACACAAAGCTATGTCAAACCCAGAGCTTTTAGACATGCTCCACTTAAAGAAATCCCAATCCCTACGAGATGCACGCTCTAGGGACCTAAACCTTGTCACCACAATAAACAGAACATGCTGGAGGGATAGATTCCTGTTCCAGAGACTTCCCATACTCTGGAACAAACTACCTATCTATATCAAACAAAGCTCCTCATTAGCACTCTTCAAGAAAAATCTTGATGATTGGATGGGAGATGGGAAATTCACCCCAGGGATCACTTCTGTGGCTCTTCTCGACAGTGGCACAGGAAAATAATTTTCTTGGGTGGCGAAAGCCATGGTACCTTTGGCTAGGCTTATAAATACCCCTAGAGCCAATAGCCTACCTATGAACATAAAATACTCCATCATGCAAGCAATAGTATCCCCAAAAGACAATTCATCCAATGGGGAATATCTGGACTCAAAGAATCCTCTTCCTCTGAACCATGGTCAAGAGGGGAAGGATTTGAGAAGAGTACGTTTGTGATTCCTCCGCAGAATCCAAGTCCTCATCTGAAGAATCTAATTCTTTAGGCCTCATAACAGGGTGGAAGACCAAGGAGGGGCAGGGACTGTCACCCCTTGAATAGTCTTAAGGGGCATTAACTCATTCACTTCGACGGAGCTCAGGAAGTTTGCACTGTAACTTCCAATGGGAGGAGCCTAAGCCTTTTGACAGAATCAAATTCTGTCCTCACATTTTACACAAATGTTCATATCTCTGGAACCACAGGGGTTATTAAAGAAGTATACATGTCAAACTCTTCAGCACAAGCTATTTTTATAGTGGTAGTATTCCTTATGTTCTAGGTCTTAAACAAAATTTTATAAGTCGCAATAAACACAGTAACTATTACATTTGTCATACTTTGTAAACAACTTACAATATCTCAGCAACCACTTAAGTTATACACATACTGTCGGCAGCATTTTATTCATTTAGCTGAGAGCTTTCATATGAGGCTAAGGAGTTCAGTTACTTGGTTGCTGAGATATTTAGAAAAATCATTAACATTACATCTACATAAATTAATATCATAAAACAACAGTTAATATCCATTTACCTGTACTAGACAGATGTTAAATTGATGTAGCTGTTTGCCATTGTGCAAGCTGTAAGATGAAATTGTTTAAAACCTTGTATATAGTATGGTTTTGGAATTATTGATACAAACATGAACAAGCAATATTTGATGTTTAGTAGGAGTTAACTGCACATGCACCTGAAGTGTCACTTGGATGTAATGAGTTAAACCACTGAACAGACCCTGGGTAAAACCCTGCCATTTATCCTGTGGATCTTCAGCAACAGGGGAAAGATATTTAGTTCTCTGCTTTTTCTTGAGCAAGACATCCACCCAAAGTACCCTTGGAGGTTCAGACCCTTGGGAAAATTCAATAATGGTAGTGAATATCTCCTCCCTCATTAAAACTGAATGAATCTGCCTCAGTCACTTGCATATGATCAGCCAAGGTTCCCACTCAATGTCAAGTGAAGACATTGGAAAACCTTTCAAAGACGTGTGAGAGTTCAGATCCATGCCAGCCTCTGACAGGGTAGCTGCAGAGGAATCTGAAGCAAGCACCAGATGGCCTTCAGGGCTTTCACTAGCTTCTAAAGAGATGTGTGGGGTAGGCTGGCCTAATCATTTTGATCTTCTTCCTGGCAGATGGCTGGCACACAGGGGGATTCCGCCATAGCACCCTGAGCCACTTTTTGACATTGAGATTTAGTCTATGACTTTGGTACCAGTCATTTGTCTGTGTTTGTGACACGGGAGGAATCTGTAGTAGTTCCCAATTAATTAAGTTTCTGGTTCCCAAGCTATATAAATAAGGGGGATAACAACTATATGGTACACATGCTTGACCGACGAACACAGCATTGTGTAAGGTCATGGGAATCACCCAAACAAAAAAAAGGCACTGGTCGTGAAGGTCTTTATGAGGAATCTGCTTCCCACACCCTTCTTGGATGACAACAACACAAAGACCAGACAAAATTAAAAAAAAGGAGAGAAGAAAGTCCAAAATGATACTTATCTGAAAGCAGCTTGGTAACCAGCACTGCAGAAGGGCGTTCAGACTGATGTTCAATAATGGCGTTCAGACTGGTGCAAAAAGGTTCAGACTGTTTACATCTGTACGTCATCTTTATGCTACGCCTCACATGGGAAGCATATGGGTGATGTACGCTGCCTATAAGACCTAAAGGCTTTGGCATACTGGCCGCACATTGGGCTATCCTTGGCAGGAAATCACTTATGTAAAGAAAACTGCAACAGTGATATGGAAAGACATCAATAAATACATAAAAATCTTTAAAAAATAAAATAATATATATAAAGTTTTTATACATATACCACGGGATTAGTCTATGAAATTTTATTTTTATTGCTTTCTCTCTTCAAACTCATCCATAATTTTAATCACATCATCCACAATTAGTTCAGGAGCAGAATTCCATTTCCTAGTTACAGCTTTTTTAGATGCCATCAATACTCACTACAAATAAAAATAAACTCAGTAACCCCAGCAAACCCTGTAAAAGTTAAGAACTATTCTAAAGTAAACTACATCCTGTTAAAAGTTTGTCAAAATTCAATGCCCCGTCCCAACCCAGAGTTCCCAGCAACCTATGCAAAACTGTTCACAGAGACACTGTTTACAACCATGGCTGTTATAGAGACGGCTCTACTACCAGAAGCAAGCCCAAAACAATATTGAAAAATAAATCACACTGGTGGAATCCTAACTTTAACAGGGTATACAACAAAATGAGAACAGTCAAAGCTAAAATCAAGAAGAGCAACTCCCATAAAGATAGCAGCTCTCAATGAAACTAAGCAGGAAACAGACTAATCAAGTCCAACAAGGCCATTTATGAGGTCAAGATAGCCTTACAGGACAGACAACCACAAGACCTTCTTCAGCTATATACAAAAACTGAAAGGCATCACACATCAGACTGTCGGAACTGGTGGTCAATGGTGCCAGCTTCACTGACCAGAACAACATACTGAATTTGTTGGCTGACAAATTGATCTCAAACTTCACCCCCCCATGAAATATCTACTAGTGTAACCCCTCCCCAGAAACTATTAACAGACAGCAAGTCCTAGTGGAACTAGCTAAGGTCACAAACAACCTCAATGGACACTGGTAATATCCCAGGATGCCTTCTGAATAGCTTGAAACATGGCCAACCAGGATCACTTGAGTCACTTTTCAACTGTTGCCTCAAAACAGGCTTTGCACTATGAGAAAGGAGGACTGCAACGGTTACCCCACTTCCCAGAGGCGGATCTATCAAATGACCCCAGAAGCTACAGATTTGACTAGTACAACATGCAAAGCCATGAAATTAATAATCATGGAAATGATCAACACAGACAGACAACCTTCAGACATTGGACCCAGCCCAGTTTAGCTTTGTCAAGGTAAGATAATGCCTACTAAACCTGGTGGACTTATTTGAGAAGGTCACCAAGGTAATGGATAAGGAGAAAACAATGCATACAGCCTATCTGGAACTGGCAAAGGCATTTGCTACAATACCCCAACTCCAGTATAGATGAATAACTCACCAAACTGGGCATGAATCTCTACATAACTCGTGGGATTGCCAGTTGTCTCACAAAAAGGGCACAGGAAGTCAGGATTGTGATACCACTTCCACCAAGAAACCAGTTACCAGAGGGTACCACAGGGCTCCATGCTGGGACTTGGCATCTACTTCTTGGAGGTAAAGACTAATGTCAAGGGCCTTTGGCTGACCAAGTCACAGATGATTGTTAATTGGGAGCTACTACAGATTCCTTCCATGTCACAAACACAGACAAATGACTGATACCAAAGTTATAGACTAAATCTCAATGTCAAGAAGTGCATTATAGTGGCTTTTGGGAAAACTGCTGCACAGTGTAATTTCTCCATTGATAAGACATCCCTAAGTGTTGGATCTAGGAACGTATAAAGACAGCAGTCTGGCCTTTGACCAACATGTGGCCAAGGTAGTAAGAAAATCATTCTATGTCATCATCTTTATAAGTAAGGGTATGGCATCCAGATCTAAGGAAGTCATAGGGCCACTTTATTTACACATCATTGAGTATAATGCCCCTTTTGTCATATACCTGACCAGACATATGCAACAGTTGGAACTCCCACAAAGGCTCCTTACCAGGGAATCCAAGGTATAAACACATTGTCCTAGATGGATCTTAAAGTTCTATCTCTATTGTCTTCTACAGGTTACTGAGAGATGATCCATGCCTGGCATACAAGACATCACCTGATGCAGCTCTGATGGACATTTTGCACATCCGTAAAATAAATAGCATCAGAACCACTAGATTGAAGGATTTAAATTTTGCTTGTGACAAATAGGACATGTTGGTTGAGACAGATATGTGTCTCAGATATACCCCATGCTCTGGAACAGGCATGTAAAGCAGAGTCCATCATTAACACTATTTAAGTGTAACCATGACCAATGGATACTAAACCAAAAATTCACCCTAGGTCTAGCCCCTGTGTTTCTGACAGACAGAATCAGACAGTAATGCTGAAACAAACATATCCCCCACATAACCTCTAGAAACTTCCTAACTAACATGCCCCCTCCTAATAAATGTCCATAATACATATGGGCACAACTGGGTGGGATTGCACAACTACGCTTATAAAGGCCCTGTTGGTCATTAGTCTAGCGCATGTACCTGCAAACCTATAATAAACACAAAAGACATCTCTCTTTTCACATCAGATCTAAGGATATGGCATAGTCTAATAACATGCCTTAGTAAGCACAGATCTCTTAATTAAGACTTCTTCCTTTATTTGCTACTATACACTGCAGTATTAAAAGCACTCAGACACACTGGCACAACCAAACAGGTATGCTTCTATTGTCTCCTAAGCCCCTCTAAGGCACAAACTCAATACACTGTATCTGCCTGACAAAACATTATCCTTAACCTTTCCAGTGCTTAAAAGTACTTATGTGAACACTTTCAAACAAAGAAACAATTACAGATTTGGTACCTTATCTCAGTAGCCAACAACTCCATCTCCAACTAGCCTAATCCTGTTCTCCACCTATCAGATGTGCCCATGCTGGTCTCATTTTAGTTACTTTTCTTTTCAGTTCCCTATACTAATTATCCATGTAGCAGTCAATAAATATGTCCTCTTGCAGAAAACAAGCTGCCTTAATTACATGTTCTCCTCATCTTATCTCCAGTATTCGCAGGATCTGCTCCCCAGTAGTCCTACCACCCCTATGCAGCTGTCCCATGACAACATCCTCACCTTCACAGATCAGCTGAGCATTTCTCTTGTTGGCAGCAAGATTGATGCAGAAGGAGATCAACTGCAGGTCAATGTGCTCTTCTACACATTCAGACAGCATCTTCATTAACTGGAAACAAAGCAGAGACATGCAATATCAGTCCAGTACAACTCTAAACATGTGCCCCCTACATAGGGCATACATAAATAAAAGACCATCTCAAATGAAAATTCCATAAGCCCACCTGATCTTTCTCAAAACTTTGGCAAGGCTCAAATTTTTATCGGATACGGACTGCTTTCGTGCAGACAAACAAAAAAAAAAAAAAAAAAACTTTACACTTTTCCTGTTTATTAGTGTTAGTTCACTGAAGCCATTTATGGCAGACATATGACTATAGCTATGGCAGTAGGCCAGCTCTGAAATGAATGTAATGAGTCTACATTTCTGTTAAAACACCTGGAAGGTACCTGCTGCAAACGGTGGTGTTAAGTACTCTATATGAACAGCAATAAAAAATGGAAGTAAATGAGCTTGGCAAAACATATCTTACAATCATTTTTACACTGCTCGCAAGGTACACTAAATTTACCAAGTAGTTTCTACCAGCTTTAAGTCACTAACATGCTACACAAGCTGCTTCTATGTACTTGCGTTGAGGGGCCATTAAGTATTGCAAGGTATGGGAATATAAACAGGGATACAGTATGACTGCTCAAGACTGTGCGTCTTAAAGTACAGCTGTGTAAAATCTTACCATAACAGCAGATGTCCCTCTCTTCACTGTTGCAGTATTCCTTACATTAGGGATGCACTGCCAAGGGTAGCCCAATGTCCAGCCGTATATCAAAGCCTTAGGTTGTAACAGGGATGTTGTACATCACCAGTATATCAAAGCCTTAGGTTGTAACAGGGATGTTGTACATCACCAGTATATCAAAGCCTTAGGTTGTAACAGGGATGTTGTACATCACCAGTATATCAAAGCCTTAGGTTGTAATAGGGATGTTGTACATCACCAGTACATCAAAGCCTTAGGTTGTAATAGGGATGTTGTACATCACCAGTATATCAAATCCTTAGGTTGTAACAGGGATGTTGTACATCACCAGTATATCAAAGCCTTAGGTTGTAATAGGGATGTTGTACATCACCAGTATATCAAAGCCTTAGGTTGTAACAGGGATGTTGTACATCACCAGTATATCAAAGCCTTAGGTTGTAATAGGGACGTTGTACATCACCAGTATATCAAAGCCTTAGGTTGTGATAGGGATGCTGTACATCACCAGTATATCAAAGCCTTAGGTTGTAATAGGGATGTTGTACATCACCAGTATATCAAAGCCTTAGGTTGTAATAGGGATGTTGTACATCACCAGTATATCAAAGCCTTAGGTTGCAATAGGGATGTTGTACATCACCAGCATATCAAAGCCTTAGGGTGTAACAGGGATGTTGTACATCACCAATATATCAAAGCCTTAGGTTGTAATAGGGACGTTGTACATCACCAGTATATCAAAGCCTTAGGTTGTAACAGGGATGTTGTACATCACCAGTATATCAAAGCCTTAGGTTGTAATAGGGATGTTGTACATCACCAGTATATCAAAGCCTTAGGTTGTAATAGGGATGTTGTACATCACCAGTATATCAAAGCCTTAGGTTGCAATAGCGACGTTGTACATCACATGTATCCTCCCCACAAATATTGTAGGGCATAAAGGTGATGTATAGACATACCTCCCTCAGAACTGAAAAGCCCCAGGAAGAACAATAATCCAAGGAGGAAAACAGGAACAAGTGCATCCAAAAGGAGAAAGAAAAAATAGGGAGCAGGGAGGGAGTGAATACTGCAACAGTGAAGAGAAAGGCATCTACTGTCACAGTAAGATTTTACACAACTGTACTATATCCTTCCATATCACTGTTGCAGTATTCCTTACATTACGGAGAGTACAAAAGCTCTGCAGGAAAGTTGGGAGGAGGAAGGTCCAGCACAGCCCTCAAGAAAGCCATGCAGGAAAGCCCTGGCAAATCCATCTCTAGCCCTGGACAACACATTCAACTTGCAATGCTTGGTAAGAGTATGCACAAAAGTCAAGTAGCTGCCTCAAGGATGGAGTTGGGATCCAATCCTTTGGAAAAAAAAAAAAAAAAAAACACCAGAAGAAGCCACAGCCCTGGTAGAATCAGACTTAACAGAAGAAGAAAGTCTTTTCCTGTGAACAGTAACAAAATGAAATAGCCTTAGAGATTCAGGAACAAACAGTTTGCTTAGAAACAGCCAAACCTAAAGACCTAGGATGAAAGGAAACAAAAAGTTGCTCAGATTTGCAAATTACTTTAGTTTGGGTCTATATCATATGTTCAATGTTGAATGCTCTAATGAGCGAAAATGCCGGACCTCGAACTGTTTTGTGTGAGATCGCAGTACAGTGAAGATTGGAATATTTGCCCTTTCTCACTGTAGTGCGATCTCGGAGTTGGAATACATATTTAGCAGGGAGTGTGGGGGGTGCAGCCCCCCACAATAAGGAGTTCGAGCTCTGGCATTTTTGCTCTTTTGACATGTTCAGCATTTGATTATAGGATACAGACTCTTTAGTTTTATCTAAATAATATCCGAGTTGTCTATGCAAATCCAAAGTGTGAAGAACCTTCTCACTAGCACCTTGAGCAAAAAGAAGATTAGCATGCAGAGACATCTTGTCCCTATGAAAAACTAAAAAAAGAGGCACAGCCATAAGGACCTGAAGCTCAGACACCCTTTTGGCTGAAGTAAGGGCCAAAAAAAAGAACAGTCTTCCAAGTACAATGCTGTAAGGAAGACAAAGCTACAGGCTGAAAAGGAGCATGAGTCAATATTTCCAGGACAAAATTAAGGTCTCAGGAAGAAGGAACAGACTTCCTGGGAGGCCTAATATGAAGGACACCTTTAAGGAATTGTTTGATCTCAAATCTGGAAGCCAAAGTCAGACAAGCAGAAATGACCGACAGGTGGACTTTAACAGAAGAATATGCCAACCCAGCATTAAGCAATTCATACAAATAAGAGACAACCACAGGACCTTCCACAGAAAGTGCATCCAGGTTACAAGCAAGACACCAAACAGAAAATCTCTTCCATTTGGACAAATAAGATTTCCTGGTTGCCTAAAAGGGATCAAAACCCTATCACCTACAGTGTCAGATGAAGAGTGAACAAGTGGGGATGGATGAGAGACCCCCTGTCTTGTCTGAGTAGGTCTACCCTTTGAGGTAACTTGAGATGACTTCCCTTGCCTAAATGCAGACGAAGAGGGGACCAATGGTATCTGTGCCAAAAGGGAGTCACCAACAAGATTTTGGGAGTATCTTATTCTATCTTGAACAGAACCCTTTGTATGAGAGGAAGGGGAGGGAAGGCATGGGCATAAAGAAACACCTCCTTCTACGAAAAAGAGAGGGCGCCCACCTTCCAAGCCAGAGGCCATGGGTTTCTGGTAGTTTCCCCAATGGGGTACTTAGCTTTAGTGAAGACTTCAGTTCTGAAACTCGAACTCGAAAATTTCAGGAGTCGGCTGACCAGCACTTGCGAACTGCTTCTGCTTCGAGCACCGCGCGGCAAGAAAGACTAAAGAAAATGGCGTCAGCTGCTTGTTGTATACCCCTGACGACCTGACATCATGGAAGAGGAGACAGCAACCGACGCAGGACCCAAGACTTTGGAATTCAGGCTGACTGAGGGCAACCTGTCAGCAGATTACCCAAATGTAATGACTGCAACAGTGACACACGAAGAACATCAGCCTGAACAGTCATCGGATACTGGACAGCCAGCTCCAAATCCAGAATATCTAGTCTACACAAGAGGTAAGACCATACCCCCCCTCCAAGCTTGCTGATGTACCACAACACTGTGGTATTGTCTATAAAAATTTTGAAGAGCCCTGGAAGGACTAGAGAATGAAAGGCCTGAATGGCCAGAAGAAAAGCTCTCATTTCTTTGATGTTGATATGGTCTTTCTTTTGACAAAGAGACCAAAGGCCCTGAAGCTTCCGAAAAGGGTTCATGAGTGGGGACTGGAAGCTGAAAATGAATCCCTGGGTTGAGAGACTTGATGAATCCACCACTGAAGCTCTAGCTTGAGGCATGGGAGAACAGAAATTGGAAAGTCCAAAGAATGAAAAGGTTGAAGCCATACTGACTTTAGGAACCACTGTAGCTTTCTCATATGGAGTACGGCAAGAGGAAGAATAGGAATGGCGGAAGCCATGTACCCCAGAGCCCTTAGAAACTCCCTGTCTGCAACTGAGACCAGAGGAAGAAGGGACTGAAAGAATGCAATCAGATGTAAAGCCTAGGGAGGAGGCAGGTACGCCAGCATAAGAATCGTCTGGAGCCAATTAATAAAGAGCTGAAGGACTTTATCTGGGAGGGGAAGATGGTAAGAGTCAAGTGGGATAAGCTGATTCTTCCAGTAGAACAGGGCAGATTGGGATTACCCAATTTGAAGGGGTATTTCAAAGCTACACACTTAAAACTCCTATGCACAGCACAAGCAGAAAATAGAATTCAAAGTTGAAAGGGATGATGTTGAAACAGAGGGGAAGTTCAAAAAACAAGGAGAGACTGGGATTTTGGATGCAGACCTTTAAGGAGAATAATAATAATCATATAGAATGTTATATCCATAAAGTAACAGAAAGTATTCTAAGACCTAAACCAACACATGAATGGAGAAAGGAGATTATGCCGACAGGGATGACTGCAATTAGGATCCAGACAATAGGCAAGAGGGGGCTGGAATTTATTGGATAAAACTGGCAAAGGAACCAAGGTACTGGGAGAAAATAACTGCAGAGGTAAAGGTAATAGAATAGGAAGAGGCCAAGAATTAATTTGGACTGCAGGTTAGAGATTGCCTTACCTATCAAGGACTGATATCAGACTACAGGCAAAAAGAAAGAAATAGGGGGGCCTAAACGAAAGACCAGCTGGTAGAGTTCTGAGCAGAATCTAGAACAGAAGCTGCCATTAAAAAAGAACTAATTAGTACAGCATATAAAATATTGCATATTAACTATAAGAATCACTCAGAGAAGGTTTTAAAGGATTGGGAAGAGAGACTGGATAAGCAATTCACAAAAAAAACAATGGGAGGATATATGCATGTCCTCCAAATATGCAACAAAATCAAAAATATTTAGGGTTTTTGCTTGGAAATGTTTACACAGATTTATTTCCCAAAGTAAACTCCAGACAATCTTTCCTCGGGTAGATAGCAAATGGAGGTGTGCTGTGGAAGGAAGAGGTACTTGGGAACATATTTTCTGGGACTGTGGTGGGTTGGAGGCTTTAAGGATTCCCTGTGGGATTGCATGGTTAGAGATGCTGGGTGGGTGGATTGCTGTGACGAGGGAGATGATTTTTCTGAGCTACGATAAAGAATCGGAATTGCTTAGACATGGTAAGGCTTTGCTGTGTCTAATTATGGTGGCAGACAAAAAAGCAGTTACTAGAAAATGGAAATTAAAATCTAAACCAACTATATTAGAAGTATATAATAACGGAGAAAAAACAACTGGAATTGAGATATTTAGAAAAGGGCAGGAGCAAACTACATAGGGAAAAATGGAAGCTGTGGGAAAAATACATACAGGGGAGGAATGAGGCGTAAAAGAAGGCAGGACTTAAATGAGCTATGTAATGTTCGAATGAAAATGACTGGGTAGATTATAAGTGATGTATAATGTTTGCAACTGGGAGCGTGTCCGTATGGTTTGTGATGTAAAATGCTTGCAACTAGGATTGCTGTCAGTGTATTTTGTTTTCATTTATATAAACGTATGATTGCTTATGTCATAAGTGTTAGTTTAATAAGGATGTCTAAAGAAAAAGGAGCAGCAATTGAATAATTTATGTAATGTTGCTTAGGTTATATGATATATAGCAATATATGTGAAGTATAAGGTTTGTTAATGTTAATTTAATACAATTCGATTGCTTTTGTATAAACGTAAATTTGTATATGGCACAAGTGATAATTCAATAAAGGTGTTTAAAAAAAAAAAGAATGGTCTGGAGACTGCACTTGAGAAAAACATGACCCTGTAAAGGAGTTAGGAATGATTTTTGGAAATTCACTATAAACCCTAGGTTTGCAAAATTCATGCAGCACAGTGAAGATGCTGAAGCAAAATCTCTGGAGAGAAACCTGAATGAGCAGGTCGTCCAGATAAGGAAAAAATATGTGTTCCCCTAATCCTGTAAAAAGCAGGAGTGAGGCACTTGGTGAAGACCCTTGTGGTAGTAGAGAGGCCAAATGGCAAAGTTGGGAACTGAAAATGCAATGAAGAAACAGAGAAATGTAAAAATTTCCTGAAATGAGGATGAGAAGGAATGTGGAGATAGGCAGTCTTCAGATCCAGTAAGACTATAAAAATCTGAGGCAGAAGAAGAGGAAACAAGGTTTGAAGGGATAACATTCGAAAGGAAGGAACCATTCAAAAACGTGTTGAGCTGGGAAAGACCCAGAATAGGTCTCCAGGTACCTTCTTTCCTGGGAACCAGAAACATTCTGGAATAAAACCCTTCTCCTTTTGAGGAGGAGAAACTGCTTGGATAGTACCTTAAGATAAAAGGTTCTGAAGAACATCCATTAAAAAGGTCAGCTGTTCCTGAGGAGGTTAAGGAATGCCAAGAAAGGAAGGGGGAAGGAATTTCCAAACCATGCAATACCCCAAGAATCTTAAGTGATCCTTAGCCAAATGGGAATGGACAGGGAAAGAAGAAAAGATACAGGAACTTGACTTTTGGCAGGAGAGAAGACAGGCAGACAGAATCTGGCTTGCCTGGAAAATAAGACATCTGAGCAGAAAGAGACTGAGTAGATTTATCAGGAGGAACCATTCTAGAACCCTTTTTACCTTTGGGAGGAGAGCGAGACTGTGTACAAAGGCAGACTTAAGTAGGGCAATTCCTCTGAAATTTGGGAACTGGGGAAACAAAAATGTGTTTCAATTCCTACATAGCCTTACCTTTCTTCCGAAGACACTTGAAAAGCTTAGTAGTTGCAGAACTGAAGAGATGTTTAGAGTCAACAGGAGCATCCATCAATTTGGCCTTAATATCATCAAGTAGAGGCTGAAGGCAAAGCCAAGGGTAACGCCTTAACACAGAACCAAAGGCAGCAGCTCTAAAAGAGGCATCAGCTGCACCATAACTACATTTAATGGAATGGAGCGGTACTTGAGAAGAGGACCCCAAAAAAGAGAGGGCTGAAGCCTTCCCTTCAGAATCAGGAAGGTATGAAATAACTTGAAAAGCCCAAGAAAGAAGGGCCAAAACATAACTGGTCATATGGGTCTGGTAATTCAAAGCCCTAAAGGGCAGAGTAGCAGTAGTATACATCTTCTGACTACTACCTTTCCATACTCCTGCTGGCCATATTAAAGGGAAGCAGCTTAGTAGAGGGTAAAAGTTTAGAAGGCTTATTAGAAGAAACAGAAATAACAGAAGGGTCAGCAGAGGGATACCTCTAAAGTAATCTGTAATCATCAGGCAGCTTATGAAATCTATCAGATTTTTTAGGAGCAGGGGGATTGGAATCAGGAGCCTGAGGAGCAGGGGATTGGAATCAGGAGCCTGAGAAGTGTCAGAAAAAGTGTCCAACATGGCAGAGAGAACAGGAGGAACAGCAGAGGGCTTAGGAAACTCCACGAAGTTCATAGCACCTCTTCTGAATATCAGAAAAGTACAGTCGTGTACACTTACCATAAATGTAGATGTTTGAGTGTATTAACTGTTGCAGTCATTACATTTGGGTAATCTGCTGGCAGGTTGCCTTCGGTCGGCCTGAATAACAAAGTCTGGGGTCCTGCGTTGGTTGTTGTCTCCTCTTCCATGACGTCAGGTCGTCAGGGGTATAAAACATGCAGCCGACACCATTTTATTCAGTTTTTCTTGCTCCCCCCCCCCCCCAAATGGGGAGCAAAAATATATATATATATATATATATATATATATATATATATATATATATATATATATATATATATATATATATATACACACACACATATATATATATATATATATATATATATATATATATATAAATAAACAGAAATATATGTAAATGCACTTTTAGCAACATAAACTTTACCTTCATCTAAAAGCAAATACACCACAAAGGCTTTAGTATATAGTGAAGGAAAGAAAAGGGGGATGGTGGATGGGTAACCCGGACTGCAACAGTGAATACACTCGAACATCTACATTTATGGTAAGTGTACACAACTGTACTATGTTCTTCATGTTTCACTGTTGCAGTCATTACATTTGGGTAGAATCCCAAAGCTATGGTTGGGAGGATGGAACTAAACAGCATTAGGAGCAGCTATAAGGCCCTGCAGAACTGCAGTGGCAAAGCCTCGCCTGGATTTGAAGGAGAGAGGCAAATGATAATGCTTTGTGAAAGTATGAACAGAGCTTCAAGTAGCAGCCTCTAGAATGTCTTTAGTTGGAACCCCTCTGAGAAAAGCTGCTTAGTAGACGCAGCCCTGGTGGAATGTGACCCAATTCCCTTGGGCACAGGTTTACCATGGTGCAAGCAGCAGAAATGGATGCAGTGGCTTATCCACTTAGAAATAGTCTGCTTAGATATAGCCTTCCCCTCTGATCCTGTAGCAAATGCTACCAGTAGTTGCTCAGACTTTCTTAGAGATTTGGTCCTATTTAAGTAGAATCTTAGTTGTCTGTGTATGTCAAATGAATGCAGAATCTGCTCCCCCTTGTTCTGTGGATTTGGGTAAAATGTTGGCAGGTGAATTGTCTGGTTAAGAGCCACACTGGATACCACCTTAGGCATAAAAGAAGGATTGGTCCTGAGGGACACCCTGTCTGGGTAAAATGTAATAAAAGGCTCCACAGCCATGACAGCCTGTAGTTCTGAAACCCTTCTTGCTGAAGTGACTGCCAAGAGAAAAGCTGTTTTCCAAGATAGAAATGTTAAATCCACAGTATCTGCTGATTCAAAAGGAGGCAGGGTGAGTTTTTCCAGCACAAAATTGAGGTCCCATTCAGGAGTTGGTGACCTTCTGGGAAGCCTTAAATTTTTGGCCCCTCTAAGATTCTGTTTAAGCAAAGGATGAGAAAAAAGGGGAGGCTCTGTGTTGTAATGAGCCGAGATGGCAGAGCCATGGATTTTTGTTGAAGAAAAAGATAGGCCCTTGTCAAGCATCTCAGTCAAATATTGTAAAATCTGAGGAATATTGGGCTTTGCTGTGTCTCTTCCTTGTGCTTGGTTCCAAGCACAGAATCTCTTCCATTTCTCAGCATAAGATTTTCTAGTACTAGGCCTTCTGGCTTCCAAATTGAAATTCATCACAGATTTACTGAGAGGTGTTGCTTGAATAATTAAATGATCAGCCATGCTGCAAGATTCAGAGTTTGGAGCCGAGTGTGCAGCATTTGATTATTCTGCTGAGACAGTAGATGAGGTATTTGAGGCAAGCACCAAGGAGGAAGTTGAGACATATTCCTTAGAAGTGGATACCAGTGCTGGCGAGGCCAGTCCAGAGCAACTAGGATCATTTTTGCTTTTTCCTGTCTAACTTTTAGTAAGACCTTGGAGAGAAGAGGCACAGGGGGAAAGGCATAGACCGATAGTCGTTTCCAACTGAAGGGTAGGTCATCCACTTTCCATGCTTTTTTGTGATGAGTTCTTGTGCAGAATTTGTCCAACTGATAATTTTGGGGAGAGGCAAATAGGTCTATGTCTGGGCTCCCCTATTTCTGTGTTAACATGCTGAAGATTTGTGGATCCAGTTTCCATTCATGTGGGTACATAAGATTTCTGCTTAGGTCATCTGCCAGAGTATTTTATTTTCCTGGCAGGAATTGAGCTTGAAGATGTATTTGGTAAGTCAAAGCTGTGTTCCACAATGCCATGGCTAGTCTGCAAAGGGGGTAGGAATGTGTACCCCCCCTGCTTGTTTATGTTCCACAGAACCATGGTGTTGTCCATCTTTATCAGTAGTTGTCCTGGATGAAGTAAGTCCTTGAAGGCTGTCAGAGCATTCTGAACAGCTAGCATCTCTTTCTGGTTGATATGCAGATGCATTTGTTTTGGGCTCCATTTGCCCTGAATGCATCTCCCCGCCAGGTAGGCCCCCCAAGCATAGTCTGATGCGTCTGCAGTTAGGGTTTGGGTGGCAGGGGGTAGAGTGAATGACAGTCCCTTGTTTTGGTGACATGTCGCTGCCCACCAAAGAAACCCCTGTTGTAGGCAGGGAATGAGAGGAATCATTGTTTCCAGACTGTGACAATGTTTTGGTGACATGTTTCTGCCCACCAAAGAAACCCCTGTTGTAGGCAGGGAATGAGAGGAATCATTGTTTCCAGACTGTGACAATGTTGACTCCATAAACTTTTTAGGTACCATTGAAGTTTCCTCATATGCAGTCTTGCATATGGAATTAGTAGAATGCAGGATGTCATGAACCCCAAAGCCTGCAGAATCTGTCTTGCAGATAACTGGGTTTTTGTTGCCATCTGTTTGAAGTATGTTGTCAGTTGCCTTAGTTTGTCTGGCGTAAGGTAAGCCATCTGGGCAGTTGTATTCAAGCTTGCACCGAGGAATGTAATTATTTGCGAGGGTACCAGTTGGGATTTCTTTTCGTTTATAGTGTACCCTAGGCATGTTAGAAGCCTTTTTACAAATGCCAGATGTTGAAGAAGAGTGTCCTTGTCCTCTGCTTGAATGAGACAGTCGTCCAGATAAGGATAAATTTGTCTGCAGAATGCAATTATTGGTGCCAGGCACTTTGTAAAGACCCTGGGCACAGTAGATAAGTCAAAGGGCAATGCAGAGAATTGGTAATGCAAAAAAACTGCCTTGAAGCGGAGGTATCTTCTGCATGATTCCCTTACTGGGATATGCAGGTATGCCTCTTTTAAGTCTAGAGTTACTAACCAAGCGTTCCTGCCCAGCATAGGCAGTAGCTGTTGTAAAGTCAGAATTTTTAATTTAGGAATGTGTTCAAAATTGATAAGTCCAGTACTGGACGCCAGGAATTGTCTTTTCTGTGTACCAGGAACAGTCTTGAATAAAAACCTTGTCCTTTTTCTTTTTCTGGTACTGGTTGAATAGCCCTCATATCCATGAGGGACATAACTTGTTTCTGAGCCTCTGCCCACTGATTTTGTGGCAGATCTGGCCATCCATTTGGAATTGGCAAAGTATGGAAATAAAATCTGTACCCCTTGGATACTATGTTTAATACTCACTTGTTCTGGGTAATTAACTGCCAATTTTGAGCATGAAGTGCTAGTTTTCCCCCCAAGGGGGCTGCCAAAAGATAAGTGCTTGGTGATGGTAGAGGAAAGTCATTGAGACTGCTTACTGGGTTGTGCTTTGTTTCCTCCAGATTTGGAGGTGGAGGCACCCCATTGCTTTGACCTGTAAGAACCCTGTGATTGGTATCTGGAGCCTTTTGAGCACCTGGATTTGCCTTGAGTGGCTCTGTCGGACACACAAAAGGACCAATTTTTAGTAGGCCAGTGCCTACTGAACCTAGGAGGCTGCACTTGCAATAAATCTTTTAGTTTGCATAGATTTAGCTTTGTCTTCCATTTTCTTTAAAACCTCTTCTGCCTTATTACCAAACACAGTATCATGCTGCAAGGAGACATCCAACAATTTAGCTTTAACATGATCAGGCAGATTTAGCTCCTTGAGCCAGGCATGCCTTCTAATCACTGATTCAGTAACTGCGGCCCTGCAAGAGGCTTCATTGCAAAGTATGCTTTCCAACCTGTTCTGCTGAATGCAATAATTCCTGTAACTCTTTATTTTCCACACAATCAGAAATCAACATCATGTTCTGTTTCAGTAAGCCCATAACATGCTGTTGATATTTAAGCATATGAAACTGGCAGTTTAAGGCCCCAATTGCCAAGGTAGCAGATGTATAAACCTTCTTTCCCCATCTATCCAGCGCCCTGGAATCTCTATCAGAGGGGGTAGGATTTTTGGCTGTAGAGGCCTTTACACCCTTGGGACCCTGTGAAATAGTCTCAGGATCAGCAGCAGGATTTTTGAATAGAAATTTGTGGGAGTCAGGAACCCTGTAATATATGTCTGGCTTACTAGGAGCCAGAGGAAGGGAATCAGGAGCCATGCTTGATTCCGAAAACACATCAACAATGTCTAATACAGGAGGTATTGCCAAAGGCCTATGCTGAAGATGAAGAAGGAAATCCCTAAGCCTCTTTTTTGATTCAGAGAAGTCCTGACTCTCCCAGTGAAAATGTTCCCTTAAAGTATGCAAAGTCTCTCCAAAAGAGTAATCCTCAGGAGGAGATGCAGATGGGATGGATTACTCTGCATCAGAATCCTCATAGGGAGGAACAGAAAATTCCTGATCAGAAGAAATGGAAACCTGATCTGAAGATCATAATCAGTGCCTTGCCTAGGCCTCTTAGCAGGGGGGGGGGGGGGGTTGGGAACCCCTGATCAAGGTAATTAAGTCCTCAGCCATTTTGATCATCTGTCTTTTAGGCATAGGGGCCTGAGCATGTGGCTCATGCGTCAGTTTTTTACACATAGAATATGTTTTTGATCTTGTTTTTGAGGCTGGCGTCGGTTTAATATAAAAATGTTGAGGCCTGAAAACACCCTCAGAAGCCAGTGCCTGCTCAGTGGCTCCGGACCCATCCAAGGGAGAGACATCCGCGAGTTCAATACTCTGAGAATCTCGCGGCATACCAGACTCCGAAAGGGTCTCGGTAGAGGCCTGCGACTCAAAAGTAGCGGGTATCAGGGGCTGCAAAAGCACCTCACTGAGTACCGGCGAACCGGCGACTGGCTTAGAAGAAGCTTCGTCGTCGGTTTTGGACCTCGATGGTCTGTCTCTGTCTTTTTTTTTGCATTTTTTGTGAACTCCGGTAGTCGGATTGCTAACAGATGACATTTCAGGATAATTAAATCTTGATCCACAATATTTAGAAGCAAAAATATACCAACGCTTAATAGTGCGTTGGTTAAATCTAGCACAAAACTGACAGCAAGGCACATTATGATCTGGGCTTAGGCAAGGAATACAGTACAAATGAAAATCCTTATGAGGTATTTGCTTCCCACAAGTAATGCAATTATTAACTTTTACTGACATCGGTAAGGAGCAAGAAAACGTTTCCCCAACGGGGTACTTAGCTTTAGTTTAAAGACTTCGGTTCTGAAACTCAAATGTGAAAATTTCAGGAGTCTGCCAAACGGCACTTGTGAACTGCTTCTGCTTCGGGCACCATGCAGCAAGAAAGACTGAATAAAATGACGTCGGCTGCATATTTTATACCTCTGATGACCTGACGTCATGGAAGAGGAGACAGCAACCGATGCAGGACCCAAGACTTTGTTATTCAGGCTGACTGAGGGCAACCTGCCAGCAGATTACCCAAATGTAATGACTGCAACAGTGAAACACAAAGCACATCTCCAGGTAGCAGCTTCTAGGATGTCCCTGGTAGGGACACCTCTGAGAAAGGCTGTAGAGGTAGATGCAGCGGTGGTTGAATGTGGCCTTATCCCCTGTGGGGTAGGTTTCCCATGGTGCTTATAGCAGAAATTAATGCAATGGCCTATCCACTTAGAAATGGTTTGCTTTGAAATGGCCCTCCCCTCTGCCCCTGCAGCAAATGCAACCAGCAGCTGTTCAGATTTCTTGGGAGTCTTAGCCCTGTCCAAGTAAAATCTAAGTTGTCTGTGCACGTCCAAGGAGTGCAGTATTCGTTCCCCTTTGTTCTGTGGATTAGAAAAGAAGGCTGGCAAATGAATGGACTGATTAATGGCCACACTGGATACCACCATGGGCATGAAGGAGGGATTGGTCCTGAGGGAAAGGCTCCACTGCCATGAGGGCCTGTAATTCAGACACCCTTCTTGCTGAAGTGATGGCTAGAGGGAAGGCTGTTTTCCAAGAAAGGAATTTCAACTCTGCGTTTGCAGCTGGCTCAAAGGGAGATACAGTGAGTTTTTCCAATACAAAATTAAGGTCCCAGGCTGAAGTAGGGGCTCTCCTGGGTGGTCTTAAGTTTTTGGCCCCTCTGAGGAACTGCTTCAGCAGTGGATAAGAGAAGAGGGGTGGTTCTGTATTGTAATGAGCTGAAATGGCTGAGGCATGAATTTTGATGGAGGAAAAGGAAAGGCCCTTGTGAAGCATCTCAGTTAAGTATTGAAGAATGTGGGGTAAATTGGGCACTGCTGTGCCCATTCCCTGAGTTTGGCTCCAGGAACAGAATCTTTTCTATTTTTCAGCATAGGATTTTATAGTACTAGGCCTCCTTGCCTCCAGAATGACGTCCATCACTTGCTTACTGAGGGATGGTAACGGAGAGATCAGGCAATTAGCCAGGCTGCCAGGTTCAGGGTTTGAAGCTGTGGGTGCAGATTCTGGCCCTCCTGCTGGGACAGCAGGGCAGGGGTTTGAGGCAGCTGCTATGGTGCCAGCAGTGACACACTGTGCAAGAGGGGGTACTAGTGTTGGCGTGGCCAGTCTGGTGCAATCAGTATTGTCCTTGATTTGTCCTGTTTGATCTTTAGCAGTACCTTGGAGAGGAGAGGCAGAGGGGGAAAGGCATAAACTGATAGGTTTTTCCAGGTGAAGGACAGGGCATCCACTTTCCAAGCTTGTTTGTGGGGAGTCCTTGTGCAGAATTTGTCCAATTGGTAGTTCTGGGTGGAGGCACACAGGTCTATCTCTGGGCTCCCCATTTGTTTCTCAACATGTTGAATATCTGTGTTTCCAGTTTCCACTCGTGTGGGTCCATGAGATTTCTGCTTAGGTCTTGTGCTAGTGTATTTAGCTTTCCTGGCAGGAATTGAGCCTGTAGGTGCACCTGGTAGTTCAAGGCTGTGTTTCACAGAGCCATGGCTAGTTTGCAGAGAGGGTATGAGTGGGTTCCACCCTGCTTATGTACCACATAACAGTGGTGTTCTCCGTCTTTACCAATAATTGTCCTGGAAGTATGTGGTCCTTGAAGGCTGTCAGAGCATTCTGTACAGCTAACATTTCTTTTTGATTGATATGCAGGTGCATTTGATTTGGGTTCCATTTGCCCTGAATACACTGCCCTGCCAAGTGAGCCCCCCCCATGCATAGTCTGATGCATCGATTGTTAGGGTTTGGGCGGCAGGGTGTAGAGTGAATGGCAGTCCCTTGTTTTGGTGGCAGGCCTCTGCCCACCAAAGGAACTCTATCTGTAGACAAGGTATGATAGGAAGCATTGATTCTAGATCCTGAGAATGTTGACACCATAGGCTTTTTAGATACCACTGTAGTTTCCTCATATGCAGTCTTGCACATGGAATTAGCAGAATGCAAGAGGCCATGAACCCCAGGGCTTGCAGTATTTTCCTTGCAGATAGTTGGGTCCTTGTGGCCAGTAGTTTGACGTAGACTGTCAAATAAACTTGTTTCTCTGGCATGAGGTAGGCCCATCTGGGAAGTTGTATTCAAGCTTGCTCCCAGGAATACAATTTGTTAGCAGGGTACAAGATGTGATTTCTTTTTGTTTATGGCATACTTCAGAGACGTTCACAATTTCTTTACAAATGCCAGATGATTTAATAGTATGTCCTGGCTTTCTGCCTGAATTAGACAATCATCTAGGTATGGGTATATTTGAATATTTCTTTGCCTGCAAAATGCAATGACTGGAGCTAGGCACTTTGTGAATACTCTGGGTGCAGTAGATAAGCCAAAGGGCAATGCAGAGAACTGATAGTGCATGTAGTCTGCTTTGAAGTGTAGGTATCTTCTGCAAGATTCCCTTATTGGGATGTGCAGGGTAGGCTTCCTTTAAATCCAGTGTTGCCAACCAGGCATCTTTGTCTAGCAGTGGAAGCAGCTGATGAAGAGTTAGCATCTTGAATTTTGGGATTACCAAAAATGTGTTTAGGATAGACAGGTCCAGGATAGGACACCAGGAATCGTCTTTTCTGGGAACCAGGAAATGTCTTGAGTAGAAACCTTGCCCCGATTCTTCTTCTGCGACAGGTTGAATAGCCCTGATGCTTAAAAGAGAGAGAACTTGCTTTTGAGCCTCTGCCCACTGATTTGGGGGTAGGTCTAGCCAACTGTTTGGGGTTGGTAAGGAGTGGAAGTAGAATCTGTATCCTTGGGAAATCATATTTAAAACCCATTTGTCCTGGGTAATGAGTTCCCAATTTTTTGCATGCAGGGCAATTTTACCCCCTAAAGGAACAGTCAGTTGAGCAGGGCTTGGAAGGTTTAAAGTTAAGTCATTGAGACAGTTTACCATGGGAGGGGGGGGGTCTTACTACTCCCTGCTTTGGAAGTGGGAGCCCCCCACTGCTTAGGCCTGTGAATACCTTGGGACTGAAGCCTGGGTGCTCTGCTGATTCTGGGTTTGGACTGAGAAGGCCTGGAAGAGGCAAGGAAAGGACCAATTCTTAGAGGGTCAATGCCTACTAAATCTGGAAGGCTGTACTTGTACGCAATCTTTAACAGTTTGCACAGATTTAGCTTTTTCCTCCATCTTTTTAAGTACTTCTTCTGCTTTGTTGCCAAACAGGCAGTCTTGGTTTAAGGGAAGCATCCAGTAATTTAGCTTTAACATGATCTGGCAAAGATTGCTCCTTAAGCCAAGCATGCCCTCAAACTACAGAACCAGTGACAGCAGCCCTGCAAGATGCCTCTAATGAATCAAAACCACATTGCAAAGTATGTTTTCCAACTTGTTCAGCAGAATGCATCAAATCCTGTAAATCTTTATTTTCAGCACAGTCAGGAATCACCATCATTTTCTGTTTAAGCAATCCAATAATATGCTGCTGATACTTTAACATATGAAACTGCCAGTTTAAGGCCCTAATGGCCAAGGTTGCAGAAGTGTATACCTTCTTACCCCATCTATCCAGCGCCCTGGAATCTCTATCAGAGGGGGTAGGATTTTTGGCAGTAGTAGTCTTAATGCCCTTGGGTCCCTGTGAAATGGTCTCAGAATCTGCAGTAGGATTTTTAAAGAGGAACCCGTGAGAGTCAGGTACCCTGTAATACCTATCAGGTTTTCTGGGAGCAGGAGGTAAAGAGTCAGGGGCCAGGCTAGATTCCTAGAAGGCATCATCTACAATGTCCAGTACAGGAGGGATAGCTAAAGGCCTGTGTTGAGGCAGGAGTAAGAATTCCCAAAGCCTCTTTTTGGAGTCAGAGTAATCCTGGACTTCCCAGCAAAAATGCTCCCTAAGAGTATGCAAGGTTTCAGCAAAAGAGAAATCCTCTGGAGGGGAAGCAGAGGGAATGGAATCCTCTGCATCAGAATCCTCATAGGTAGATAAGGACAAATCCTGGTCATCAGAGAAAACAGACATTTCAGAATCCTGATCAGAAGAATCAGAAGGAAAATCAGTCCTAGGTCTCTCAGAGGGGGAAGTATGTCTTCCTCTGATTAAAGTAATAAGGTCTTCAGCCATTCTTATAATTTGTTTTTTAGGCATAGGGGCATGACTATGCGGTCTGGCCGTTGGTTTTCTAGGCATGGATCGAGTTTTAGGCCTTGAAGAAGAAGATGGCATCGGTTTAATATGCACAGCGGCTCCAGACCCATCCAAGGTAGAGACTTCCGCAGGTTCCACAGTCGAAGAAGCATCTCACAGCATACGAATGGATCTCAATAGAGGCCTTTGAATCTGAAGTAGCGGGTATCAGGAGCTGCGAAAGCGCCTCACTGAGTACCAGCGAACTGGCGACTAGCTTAGGAGAAGTGTCGTCGGCAGCTTTGGACCTAAGCGGTCTCTGTCTTTATTTTTGCGTTTTTTCAGTATGTCGGTAGTAGGGTGGCTTACCGAAGCCATTTCTGGATAACTGAACCGAGTACCAAAATATTTAAATGCGCAAATGAACCAACAACGAATAGTATGAGGTTTGAATAAGGCACAGAACAGAAAACGATGTACATCGTGGTCTGGGCCTAAGCAAGGAATGCAGTATGAATAAAAACCTTTATGAGGTATTTGCTTTCCACAAGAAATACAATTGTTAACTTTTACTGACATCAGTTTAGAGCAAGAAAAAGGATCCCCAACAGGGTACTTAGCTTAGCTGAAGACTTCGGATCTAAAACTCGAAAACAAAAATTTCAGGAGTCGGCCGACTGGCACTTGTGAACTGTTTCTGCTTCAGGCACCGCACGGCAAGAAAGACTGATGTAATGGCATCGGCTGCATGCTTTATACCCCTGACTACCTGATGTCATGGAAGATGAGACAGCAACCGACGCAGGACACAAGACTTTGATAATCAGGCCGAATAAGGGCTACTGCAAGCAGATAACCCTAAATGTGATGACTGCAACAGTAAAACATGAAGAACATCCTGAGTACAGTCCCACTTAAACTCGAACATATGGGAAACGGTGTCCCCACAGGAAATCTCCTCAAAGGGCGAATCCAGACTTGTACAGTCCTCTCCCTCAGAACCATAATCTAAGGGAGACCAAAGATTCTTCGTCAGAATCCATTTCCTCTTCAGAGTAATCCTGCTCCCTAAGCCTCTTTAGGGGAGTAAGAAGACAGGGGGGGCAGAAAGAGAGACTCCCTGAGGGGGGAATTCAAAGCCATAAGTGCATTAAACAAAACCTGTGGGAAATCCTGCCATTCACACTGAGGATGCCTAGGAGCAGGGAAATATGCTTAACCCTCTGCTTCTTTTTCAAAGGAATGTCAGCGCTAAATACCTTAGTTGGCACAGACCACTGCTGACACTTAATTAGCTTAGTGGGAATCTCCTCTCTAACAAGACTCTGCGGAACACCACTAGGGCCTTTGGATATAATCTGCGCACCTCCCTTGAACATCCGAAGCAGATGTCTGTAGAACCTCTGAGGACGTGTGAGAAGCCGGATCCATGCTAGCCTACAAAGCAGTCATGGCAGAGGAATCTGACTGAAGAACCAGGCGATCCTCCGGGCTTTCTCCAGCCTCGAGAGACATCCAGGGGATGTGGTACAGCAGAGGAATCCAACCAAACTTTATCGGCCTTCTTCTTCACAAACAGCTGACCATTGGGCCTGAACAATTCTGCCATTGTAACTGAACCAACAATTGAAGAATTTGGCTCCTTAGATAAATGGCCAAAGAGGAAAAGAGGAGAGTTGACTAAACAGAGTTTTAGGGACAAACATCTGAGAAATAGGACAAGACATATGGTTGTGAGAAGCACCTAAGCAAAATAAAAACTGCTCACAACAGTCCTTAAGGCAGATGAAGGAGGGTTCAGACAGATGATCAGACATATCAGACTGGCCGCAAAGAAGTTCCAAGGAAGATACCTTTATGCCCCACGCAGTGTGCAGGGAGTATATGTGTGATGGATGATGTCCATTTTACAACCCAAGACTTTGATATACTGGCTGGACATTGAGCTAGGGGATCACTAATGTAAGGGGTACTGCAACAGTGATAAATAGAATGACATAAAAGGTTATGTACTTAACATAACAATAGCACCTCTCATTCCAGTCCGCCTGATACAACATGTGGGCTCTTGCACCGCTTGTTGGATGAAAATCGGTAATTCAATGTTTCAGCTTCAAGCCCCTTTGACAATTTTTCCTTCTCATAATGCACCATTTCCCTTAGTTACATCAGATCTTGTTTGGTGCCATAAGAGTATATATAACTTCTACTATAGAAGGATTAATGATGTACAACTGAAGGATCCTTCAGACCTTACAGAACAGGGAAGGGGAATGGCGGGTGGGTTGTCATATCAGATGGACTGGAATAAAAGGCTCTGTCACTGTTCTAAATATATAACTTTTATATCCTAGGTCAAAATCCAAAACTATGATGATTACTGGGCGGTCTCATGACAGGAGATCCTTCAGGATAGTAGCAACAAAGGTTGCTCTAGTGCTGGAGGTGCAGTCCAACTTATAATGTTTGATAAAAGTGTGCACAGTTTGCAGCCTTACAAATGCTGTCTAATGAAAAGGCTCTGAAGAAGGCTGTAGATTACGCTATGGCACTGGTAGAATGAGCTTTTGACTCACCATAAAGAGATTTGTTGATTGCATAAATAGAGGTAATAAAGCCTGACAGCCATCCAGAAAGTGACATTTTAGACAACTCCCCCCATATTGGTTTGAACAAGGGAAACAAAAACCAGTTATCCTTTCTAAATGATTTTGTTTTGTGAAGATAGAAACACAACTGCCTATACATACCCAAGATATGTAGTTTGTATTCTTTGTTCAGAAGATTTGGAAAAAAAATGGTTGACGAATAGACTGAAATATTTTACGCAGAATCCACCTTGGGAAGAAAGGATGGATTTGTTCTCAGAGACACAATGTCCTTTTGAAATATCAAGTAAGGACAAAGGGATAAAAGTAGATGGACCTCCAAAATCCTTCTACATGAAGTGATGGCTGACAGGTATTTCAATTCTGTCAACGAGGCTGGTTTGAATGGGGGTTTTGTGACAGCTTAGACTAGTGAACATTCCTGAAAGCCAAAGTGAAAGCAGGCATCATCACCAACTCTACCTTGATCGTAGAAAAACTTGAGCCTGAATCAAAAAGAGGCCAGGAAGCTAGGACACCCAAAACTGAGGCTGAAAAGGGGTCAATGTTTTGTTGGCAAACTCAAGAAATACATTTTTCCCACTTGTTGTGACAGATCTAGTCAGCGGAAGTTTTCTGAGAAGCTGTTATAATCCCAACCATCTCCACAGGGACAGAATTATTGAGCTGTTATAATCCTGACCATCTCCACAGGGATAGATTTATTGTTAACCATCTCTGGAACTGCAGAAAGCAAGTGGTAAATTTTAAGTTAAGAAGGTTCCCAGGAAAGGTGCAAAATCAAATCCAGAACAGGATCCAAGAGCCAGGGAACCTCCAATAGGTGAGGCCTCAGAAGTCTGGGTCAGGAGAGGGCGATGATGATGACTACTGTCTTGCATCTCAAAGCTTTCTGCAGGAATCTGGGCATTACAGGAAGAGGTGAAGAATTATAAAGAAGCATGGGAGGCCATTGCTGTGGCAACCTTGAAGGGGAATCATGTCAAAACACCTGCTGTGCTTTTTGTTGTTGGATGGAGGTAGCAAATAGATCACCGCATGGAGTGTTCTAGAGACTAAATATCTTTCTGGCTATCGCTGGACTAAGGGACCACTTGCATAATATTAATAGATCTCTCCTGAGCCTGTATGCATCACCAAGGTGTGTGGTACTACCAGAATGAGGTACATGGCTACCACCCACCTCCAAACCCTCCCTCATTATTCTCAAAATAAGGGGTAAGATATGGTTCCCTTTTGCTTGTTGATGTACCAAACTACCACAAATGCTGATATTTTGCTGTTAACTGTAATGTTTTTAAGGCACACTGCTGTTTTTTTTTTAATTATATTTGTTTACATGTTTTTGCTTACTTACAGTTGTAGGTTTATGGAGTTTGGGAAATTATTTTAGCTGTAGTTTAATATTTTTTTAGCCACATTAGTGTCATTTGAAATACATCAGATGTTTGCAGCTATAGAGAAAAATGCAGTGTTTTATTTTTGACTTTTAAATAATTTAATTCAATTCACAGGATGTCTGATAAAGGTGGTTTGTTATGTAACAAATAGTGAGCAGCAAAATACAATGAAAACAGCAGCCTATGGTGAAGGTAATTACATTGTAATTAAAATGTTTCATATTACAGTGTTGAAAAACTGAAGCAACTGAATACTCTGACATCTGTAGCCCTGAACTCAGAACTATTTTTGTCTCTCTTAACTGCAGAACTAAAACAAACTACATTGTTTTTGCCAGTTTCTGCAACTTGGAACTTCTGAACTGACTTCTGTCTTGAAAATATCTTTTTAATACAAAATCTCTGTACATTTTTTAAGTCGGTTTCACATTTCTCCTTAACCTTTTCATTTGTACCATCATTATTGCAGGTTCCTAATCTGCAAGTGTCTCCAAACTGTCTGTAACAAACTGTTTCCTAGCTCTGCATATCTTTACGGAAACATTTATTTTCTACTGAAACTGCATGTAAAAATGTGAAATAAAAAATGAAGATATTGGCCTGCTCTAATATGTCTGCATTTCGAGGCCTATGCAAAGAGAATACTGCATTTATGAAGGATTTATTCTGGCAAAACTATATTTATGAGAGACTTAAACTTACAATGGAAATCACACCCTATAGAAGGAAGTCCTGAAGTTCCAGCAACACCAAGACGACTTCCCTCAACACCAGGACATTTATGTGAAGAATGGCTATGTTGCCTATTCACAGACTTTAAATTATTCTCCGTTAGTAATGCTCCCATTCAGTGGGCAGCCACGGTGGTGCAGCGGTTAGCGTTGCCACCTCACAGCAAGAGGTTCTCCGATTCGATCCTCTGCTGGAGTGCCTTCTGTGCGGAGTTTGCATGTCCTCCCTGTGGTCGTGTGGGTTTCCTCCAGGTGCTCCAATTTCCTCCCACATCCCAACGACATGCTGTAGGTGGATTGGACACTCTAAATTGGCCCTAGATGTGAGTGTGTGCATGTGTGTGCCTTCTCTGGAAGGATGGGCACCGGGCTGGCAACTTGACACCATAAAACTCCACTGCCAATCATGAGCGGACAGGTGATCCACTGTGGCGACCCCTAACCGGGGAAAAGCCGAAAGAAGAAGAAGAAGTAACGCTCCCATTCAAGGGAGGATGCCTCAGAGTTCACGTTCACTATTAGGGTTGAACGGTGAAACTGTCTGCCTGCTTGTATCATCGGAGACTGTAACCACCACTATAGATGCCTTCTGCATGAATCTGTAATTATTAAAGTCTTGGAGAGAGGGTGAAGGTGCTACACCTACTGAGCTTGAAGAAGCCACTGTAAAACTCTTGTGTAGAAGTGAGTGAATTAGGCCATTAGAACTGAAAAGGCCATCATAACCAACACTGATAACCAAAGCAGCTGGAGTACAACTTTTTTTTTAGCAGAAGAGACTAGAATGAGGACTGTAAGGACTGAATTCTGTCTTGGGGAAGAGTGACGATGGATTGAGTGGTATCCAAATGACAACATATGAATATTATTTCCTGAGTAGGTAGGAGACTGGATTTTTGCAGGTTCACCGATATCCCCCGGAGTTGACAAAAGATGAAGGAGATAGTCTCTGGAGTGCTAAAGAGATTTCACTGAGGGGGAAGCCAACAGCCAGTCTTTCAGATGTAGGAAGATCTTGTATCCTACAAGTCATAAATTGACTACTACTATAGCCATACATTTGGTGAACATCTTGGGGGCTCTGGTGCAACCAACTAGTTATGCTCTGAACTGATAATGACTGTCTCTCTTTCAGAAGAGTAGAACATCTTCTAAAACTGGATTATAACATGTGTTGACCACATGGTAGACTCCTCATGTGGCTTCTGCTGAGGTTGCTGCTGTCAACTGGTGGCCTCCAGATGCTTCAAGCTCTTAAAATAATAGAAACATGACTGGTTCAGTTTCAGACCCATAATTCTTTTTAACATGTTTATTAAAACATTACTTCTTTTTAAATGACATAACTACATGTACATTAATAGAAAAGAAAACAAACTATCAGTTACAAGATGGTGAGAGCAGTGTAAGCAGCTAAAATGAATATTTGTGTAGTGAACAGTTTAAATTAACAAAAGTCTGCAATGTACTGTAAACTGTTAACAGAAATTAATAGCTCAAGTGTCTATGATGCCCAGATCACAACAAGGAAAACAAAAGGTGGAGTAAAAGACAGAGCAATTATGAAAACAAACTTGCAAGGAGATTGAAATTAGTTTGGTAAAGAGGAGGCTGGAAAAGCAGATGGTAATGGCAGCAGAAGCAGAAAACTCTTCATCTTCACTCACCCTGGACAGAAAGATTAACCAAATACACTCTGAGATTTTCAAGATAAGTGAGTCCCTGTTGAAACATAAAGCAACAACAGAAGGCTGCAGGAAATATATGTTTAACTGAGCAGTCAGAGGAAACAGCTGGTACACAAACTCCTGAAACAAAGATGAAAGTAAAGCAGATAGAAACAGCAAATTTCCTGAAGTGAAATATGAACAAATGGCACATAAAATGTTCAAATTTGAGGACAGGTCACACAGAGACAACTTGAGGTTTACAGCAGTACCAAAATAAACTGAAGAGGGTTGTAAATAAGAAGTGAAATATGAACAAATGGCACATAAAATATTTGAATTTGAGGACAGGTCACACAGAGACAACTTGAGGTTTACAGCAGTACCAAAATAAACTGAAGAGGGTTGTAAATAATTTATGAGAAAATGCCTCAGCACTTGGACTGAATTTTTCTACTGATAAGAAAAGAGTAACACCAAGCATTGCAAATATTCCCAATTCAAGATCGAGAAAGCATCCAAGACCTGCACCGATTAACTACAGACATATTAACTAAACAAGGACATTACTTTTATTTTGCAGAAGGGAATAATCTCAAAGTTTGGAGACAAAGATTTTATGTGGATACTGACTTTCCATCACAAACACAAACTAATAGAAAAGCGCACTTCTTCCTTCCATATGACTGCAGAGAAATTAAATTTAATTTCAAGTTATTATATTAAACATTACTTTGAGTCTATCGAGCCCACCAAAACCTACACAGATCCTTGACAAGGGCAAGATGACCTGGCAAAGAGAATGGAATAAGTCAGGAAACTGCCCTATAAAACAAAGAGAAAACTTCAGCTGATAACAGCAAACGGGCATCCATTCAATAAGTGCAGAGGGGGCAAACTGCGAAAACTTTGGGGATAGACTTCCTGCAAAGCTCTTTGTTGTTTTCCAAAAGAGAATTAAGGATAAAGTAAATGAAATGTACCAGTTTTCAAGAAAAGTAGAACATTCCTTAAAGAATGCACCGAGAACAATGAGTAAGCATACTGCTAAAAAAATATGCAAAAAGATTGTTTTAATAAAGAATGCTTTTTATTGAATCGCTCTAAAAGTAAAAAAAATAAGGAAGAGTGACAGCTTTGCAAAAGAAACACAGACAAGCTGACTTCAGAAAAGCATTTGAGGTTGGTTTTGCTGATTCTGTTCTGAATGCTTTTCTGAAATCAGCTTCTCTGCATTTCTTTTGCAAAGTTGTCGCTCTTCTTTCTTATTTTTTTTTTACTTTTTAGAATGACTCAATAAAAAGCATTCTTTAATAAAAAATATATTTTTTATATTTTTATTTTTTACATTTTAGTTTTCAAGTAAACTATAACAGTAATTCCGTAATTATCTATACAAAATTACTGTTGTATTTTACTTAAAATGTAAAAAAGTGAATCCTAGATTTAATTAAAAAGTAAGAGTGAATCCTAGATGTATCTTCATTCTCTTGCCTATTCAGCACGGATCTGTCCAGGGTGCTGAAGTACAGTGTACTGCATCATGATTGGTTCCCACTGGATGTCGGTGACAGGTGAGTGGTTGAGAAATGTGACAGAACCACAGACAGAGACAGCCACAAAGCCAATTTCAATAAAAAACAGTCTAAATAATAATAATGATGATTATGATAATATAAAGAAGGATGCTTTATATAGAAAATAATGTGAATTAATCAAAATGCAAGAAGCATTCTGAATGACTCCTTAAAGCCACTGAAAGCAGCACATACTACACAAAAAATTGAATACTGTGACTTTGGGATCTGGCCAATGGAGGTCCTTGTTAAGTTTCTTTTTATAAAGGTGCTAGAACAATGGGGAAGGAAGGGGAATAAACAAATGACGAGTGAGAAAGGAAACTAATATTATGTGATAAACACCAATAACCAACACTGAATGAAATTACTTCATGCAAATGCTCTTGATGTAAGAATATATACAAAATTAATGGTACAAGTATGTTGACAAAGAAAGCTAGATAGCAAGATTAACATTAATAATACACCAGAAACACAGGTGGAAGCTGGATAAATGAAGGAGGTTGTTTGGTATGAGTAAAATATAAAACACACACACTGGAAAAACATATTAAAATCCTTAAGATCAGTAAATGTAAGTGTGAGAATAACTACTTCATTTCACCTTGTTGTCACATTTGTTACCAGGGTTCAGAGTGATGGGATCTCATATACGTCTCCAGTAATACTGCAATGCAATGTGCCTTCCTTGATAACTTATGCCAGATTCCAAGAGGGATAGTCCAGCTTCACCTTTAAAAACAGCTAACATATTTGTGGCACTTGTTGCAGGTAAATGAAATAAACAGTTCAGTGATGTATAGCAGCTGTTCTCTAGTCTAGTCAGAATAAAAAAAGACTGATCATGCACTATTTTGTACAGCATGTCAGCTCTACTGCTTTTCAAAAATGCATACAGAATTTATGTTCCAATAAGAGATCAGGTTTAGTTAGGACAATATTTTACAAAAAGTGATAGAAACAGCGTTTGATGGACTAGTATGCAACAAAAAGAGAATAAATGTAAGTAAGCTTTCCATAATAGTAGCTGTTTGAATGATCACTGCTGTAGTAGCCTGAACTATATGGGTTATATCCTGAAAAGGATATAGCAGACTACCAGCTTCCAAAGCTTCACAGCACCTTCCTTATGCCCAAACTGTTAGTCAAGTTTGGGTCCCAAGCCCTTCGGAGCTTTAATGTCAAAAGAAAGTAGGTGTCTAAAGCCCTGAAAAGGACAATGCTAGGACAAGGAAAAATAATGTCCACACCCTAGCATAAAAAACGTACAAAAATAAGGGGGTGGAAGGAGGGAGAAGCTAGCATGGCAGTAATCACTCAAACATCTACCGTTACGTTTACTTATACAACTGGACTATGCTCATCATTAGGATCACTCCTGCAGTAGTCCTGGCTACACTGGTATAGAATTATAGCTTAGATAGACTGAGAGAACAAAGAATGAGGGTCTAGAAGCCCCTGGAAAATAGTCCTAGAAAAGCTTGCCCTAGACCTGGGGAAGGAATTTGGTTTATAATACTTTGTAAAAGTATGCACCAGGACAAAGTTGCTGCTTCTAGAAACAAACCGTTTCCAAAAATGTACTGATGAAGCCAAGGCCTGTTAGAATTAGCCTTGCAATAATTTTGCTGTGGTGGGCATAAGAAAATGTAATAGCATCAGATGACATCATCATCATCATCAATCTCTTTTCTCCCATTTTCTACATGGGGTCAGATGTGTCAACTGTCGTCAATCTCTCTCGATTTAATGCAACTCTTATACCCTCTTAGACAGTCATGCCTGACCGGGGCAAGTTTTCTCTTGTATAATCATTCCTCCTCTTTTGCTAGATGCCCTCATTTCCTCCTGCCCTATTCCTGTCTGTCCCAAATCATCTTCACCAAGCTGCCTTCTGCTTTTCTGCACATGTGCCTGAACCACCATAGTCTATTTTCTTTGACCTTCTCTGCAACTAGAACTATTTGGCTTCTGCTCTGACATTTTGTCCTATAGTATGCATCCTACCATTCATCTCAAACATTTCATCTCCATAATCTCTGGCTTCCTCAACTGCTCTGCCTTTATTGCCCAGGCTTCTGTACCATACAGTAATGCTGGTCATATCACTTTTGTACACCTTCATTTTCAACTTCTTTGACATTTTTCTGTCACACATTACCCCTGCCACTCTGTACCTATTTGCTGCCTCTCTGACTGTAGCTTTGGCCTCCTCATTTAAACTTTCCTTCTCCTTATCCATGCCTCCCAGATATGTGAAGCTGTTATCCTGTTCCATTATCTTCCCTTCTATCTCAATTCTCAGCTTCTTTTGATTTCCAAGATTTGCTGCCATTACAGCTGTTTTATCTGTACTGAGTTTCATCCCATGTGTCTTCAGTTTTGCATCTGATTCCCCTATCCTCTGCTGATGTTCTTGCTTAGAGTTTGTCTGTAATACCACGCCATCTGCATAGAGCAATATTTTTGATATGTCCCCTACAACACATTTGCTGATGTAGTCCCTCACCAGTATGAACAGCAATGGGCTCAGAGCTGAACCCTGATGGACACCCACTTCCACTGGGAACATTTTTGTGAGACCGAACACTGATTGTACTTGAGACAATGGGTCCTTGTACATAGCCTGCACTAATTCTCCAATTGTCTCTGGGACTTAGAACCATTACAGGACTGCCAAATCATCTTTCTTGGGACCTTGTCATATTCTTTCTCAAAGTCTAGGAATGCCTATTTGGCCTCATCAGTAGCTTTGGCTCCATTATCTACTTCACTGCAAACATTAGGTTGGTTGTGCTGCATCCTGATCTGAATCCAAACAGCTCACCCTCCATCTTACTTTCTACTACTCTGCATATTATTTTATCAAACAACCTCTCCAAAACTTTCATGCAGTAAGACCGGAGTTTGATACAGCTGTACTGCCCAAAGTTGTGAATGTCCCCTTTGTTCCTGAACACTGGCACTAGTATGCTTATTCTCCAGTCATCTGGGATACGCCTTTCTCTTCATACAGCTAAGATTACCCTCAGGAATAATTCCTGCCCTGTTTCAATCAACATTTTTATTATATCTGCTATGACGTCATCTGAGCCTGGTGCTTTTCGTGACCTCATTTTCTTTAGCGCTGCTCTTACTTCTTCTATGGAGGACTCCTCTTCTTTCATTTTAGGTTGTGTCTCAGGAAGTACAGCTTCTGTGGGGTTTCCTTCATTCAGAAGATGCTGAAAGTACTCCTTGTATCTGTTTTGGATTTCCTGTGAGCTGGAGAGCAGGCTGCTGCTAACATCTCTTATATAGGGTGTCTGACTGTTTTCTTTACCTACCTGTCTTTGCCTTGCAACCTGATAAAACTTTCTTTGTGCCATCTATTGAGTCATTTTCCAAAAGCAGGTAGAGTGCCTCTGAAACCTCCCTTGGCCTCTTTGTTAGCCAACCAGTACTCCTTCCTAGCCTGGTCTGTCTCTTCCATCTCCCACTTTTTCCTGTAATTCTTTCTATTGATAACTTCCTGGACTTGTACATTCCACAACCAGTTTCCCTTATGTATCTTATTTCCATACCTGGCTCAGTCACGTATCTGTTCTATAGTGCTCACACATGCTTTTTGAGGTGCTACCATGCTTCCTCAAATCCACCCATTTCCTCTTCTTTCTGAGGTGCTACAGCCCTGAGTATTTCCTTGGACTTTTGTGCTTGCTCTCCAGTCAACTTCCACATCTTCAGCCTAATCTCTGTTGTCCTTAAAGATTTCCCTGACCACTGCTTGCAACTCATTGTGGCAAACAGTGGTTTATGCTGTAGGCTGACTGTTTCACTGGGGATGACTTTGCAATCGCTGATTCTACACCAGTGCCCTTTCCTTACTAGGAGAAAGTCTGAGTTGCATGTTGGCCACTTTTGTGTGTGATCTTCTTACTGTCTTTTTTAGTAAACCACGTGTTGGTTATCATCAAGCCATTTGCAATACAAAATCTAGTATGGCCTCTCCTTTTTTGTTCCTGTTGCCCCACCAATGTGGACCAAGGCAGTCCTCAGGTCCTTGCTCTGTATGTCCCAATATGTGCATTCTGGTCACCCATTACCAGCACTGATTCATACTGTCCTGCATTATCTAGTGGGACCCACAACTGCTATCTGAATGCACTCTTCTTTTCTTCAGTATCACAACCTTGCTGAGCGGCATAGGCTGAGATTATGAATATTGCCCTATTCTTATACTGTAATCTAAGTGCCATGAGTCTATAATTCTGATGACATCCCTCACTGTCTTCTCAGAAACTCTCCCTCACGATACTTCCCACACCATTTTCTAGCCTGTCCTCTTCCTGAGTAGTGACTTTACTCCACTGCCCTTCCATTTTGTCTCCTGGATACAAAGGATATCCAGCCTCCTCATTACCATCAAGTCATCCACTTCCAAGCTCCATTCTGACAGTGAACCTACCATCAGTGCAGCAATTCGTAAGTTCATGTTTTGCAGGTTGATTGGTTTTACATCCAGGTTTTGCTCAACACAGATATCCCAGTTAACTCATGCTGGGCAACTGTAAACTGGCCCAGCCAGTAGCTTATTGACCCAGGGTTGCTGGGCTTTATGGCAGGCACACACTAGCCAACAGTGCCACAGACACCACTTCTCTCTGGCATAGGTCGGAGTAGTCTAGGTCCTCAACTCACCTATCACCAGCAAACACCCATGCCCATTTGGTGACATTAGTCAACATGACTAAACCACCTAGACTCTGCTCTCGTATGCTTTCTCCAAATGTTGGAATGCCCATATGGACTCTGCACTAGTTTCGTCTCCATTATCTGCTTTATTGCAAACATTGGGTTGGTTGTGCTGCATCCTGATCTGAATCTGAACTGCTTATCTCCCATCTTACTTTATTACTCTACATATTCATTTATCAAACATCTCCAGAGCTTTCATGCAATGAGACAGGAGTTTGATACCGCGGTACTGCGCACAGGTGTGAATACCCCCTTTGTTCTTGAACACTGGCATTAGTACCCTTAGTCTTTATCAAGTGGTTAGCCCTGACACAGCATGTAGTCTGTCATCTAGGACCATAGGAGATTAATAGGCTATCAACCCAGAGATCATTTTAAGCCTGGCCATTTCATCCCAATGTAATACCATAGAAATGTTAGTCAATTCCCAAGACTGCATTTAGTGATGATTGTTCCTGTCCAAGATGGTTGTGAGCTCTATCCCCAGTAAGAGTTTATGGTGTCACATCTACTCAACCAGGTTCCTCTTGAACAGTGTCATAGTTTCAACATGAATTGGTAGCCATTTGCAAAGATGTGGCAGTCACTGGGTGATAAAGCTGTCCTCCAGAACGTCCTACTTAAGTCGCAGCCCTTATTTAGGTCCCTGGAATGGGTAAGCCCTAGTCTCGTTTGATTTACAGATATGCAGCAAGTTCGTTAGGTTTGGGTCTTGGATTGCTCTGTAGGCCAAGCATAGGTCTCCCGTAAGAAGTCTGTAAGATATGAAGTACAGTGGTCAGGGACTTTAGTCGTCCCGTGAAATGCACATACTAGAGGCCCTTGATCTTCTTTATTATAAATCTATGAAGTTTCTCTAATTGCTGCAAATGCTTAGTACGGTACATGCCGTGTTATACACAATTATGGACAGATAAGCGCAGAATATAGGGAGGTTATAACTTCTTTTCCTCTTGAGGTGATGCCTTTACTAATAAAGTATGCTACACAGAAAGCTTTCCTTACTACAGTAGACACATGGTGGTTGAAGTTAAGGTCACAGCCAACTTGTGATCCCAAGTCCCTTACCACACTTCATGGATACTTAGGAGTACTGCTGTTGATTTGATAGTGTGAGGGGACACTGTTTGTGCCGAATGGAATGATGATGCATTTCTCTGCATTCACTATGAATCATGACTAATACACCAGTCGCTGGTCTGCAAGAGACTCTCCTGGAGTATACCGACATAATTTGGGGATTCAATGATTGCATCTAGTTTGCAGTAACCTGCAAAGTTGGTCAGCCACAACTCCTTAGTTTTGACCTGAATGTCTGAGACGTATATACCAAAAAGTAGAGAGCCCCAGCACTGACCACTGTGGCACCCCACTGGTAAAGTACAGTTGTGTACACTTACCATAAATGTAGATGTTTGGGTGTATTCACTGTTGCAGTCATTACATTTGGGTTTATCTGCTTGCAGATAGCCCTCAGTCGGCCTGATTAACAAAGTCTTGGGTCCTGCATCGGTTGCTCTCTTCTTCCATGACGTAAGGTTGTCAGGGGTATAAAGCTTGCAGCCGATGCCATTACATCAGTTTTTCTTGCCCCAGATGTCAGGTGCCCCCCTAATGGGAAGCAATTAAATATAAAAGTACAAAGATATACCTCCAACAAAAAAGCAAATACATCAAAAAGGCTTTTAAGCATAGTAAAGGAAAGTGGAGGCATAGCCAAAAGAAGTTAGGGGGCTGGAGGGAGGGTAACCAGGACTGCAACAGTGAATACACTCAAACATCTACATTTATGGTAAGTGTACACAAATGTACTATGTTCTTTGTGTTTCACTGTTGCAGTCATTGCATTTCGGTAGATTCCCAAAGCTTTGGTTGGGAGGAGGAATTTAGATAGCATTAGGGCCAGCTATAAGGTCCTGCAAGACTGCAGTGGCAAAGCCAGCTCTGGATTTAGAGAAAATTGGCAACTTATAATGCTTGGTGAAAGTATGTATAGAACTCCAGGTAGCAGCTTCTTCGATGTCCCTGGTAGGGACACCTCTGAGAAAGGCTGTAGAGGTAGATGCAGCCATGGTGGAGTGAGGTCTGATCCCCTGGGGGATAGGTTTTCCATGGTGCTTAGAGCAAAAATGAATGCAATGGCTTATCCATTTAGAAATGGTTTGCTTTGAAATAGCCTTCCCCTCTGCCCCTGCAGCAAATGCCACCAGCAGTTGTTCAGATTTCCTTTGAGTTTTATCCTGTCCAAGCAGAATCTAAGTTGTCTGTTCACATCTAAGGAATGCCGTATCCATTTCCCTTTATTCTGTGGATTGGGAAAGAAGGTTGGCAAATGAATGGACTGATTAAGAGCCACACTGGATACCACCTTGGGCATGAAGGATGGATTGGTTCTGAGGGATACACTGTCCGCATGAAAGATGATGAAAGGCTCCACTGCCATAAGGGCCTGTAATTGAGATACCCTTCTAGCTGAAGTGATTGCTAAAAAGAAAGCTGTTTTCCAAGAAAGAAATTTTAAGTAAGCAGTAGCAGCTGGCTCGAAAGGAGGTAGAGTGAGTTTCTCCAAGACAAAGTTAAGGTCCCAGGCTGGAGTTGGAGCTCTCCTGGGTGGTCTCAAATTTTTGGCCCCTCTGAGGAACTGCTTGAACAGTGGATGAGAGAAGAGGGGAGGTTCTATGTTATGAGCTGAAATGGCTGAGGCGTGGATTTTAATGGAAGAAAAAGACAGGCCCTTGTAAAGCATCTCAGTTAAGTATTGTAAAATCTGAGGTAAACTGGGCGCTGCTGTGCTCATCCCTTGAGACTGGTTCCAGGCACAGAATCTTTTCCATTTTTCAGCATAGGATTTTCTATTACTAGGCCTCCTTGCCTCTAAAATGATATCCATCACATGTTTGCTGAGGGATGGTAAAGGAGAGATTAAATAATTAGCCAGGCTGCAAGGTTCAGTGCTAGAAGCTGAGGGTGCAGAATCTGGTTCTCCTGCTGAGACACCAGGGAAGGAGTCTGAGGCAGGTGCCATAGAGATAACCATGACACACTGCGCAGGAGGGGGTACCAGTGTTGGCACGGCCAGTCTGAAGCAATCAAAATCATCCTTGGTTTGTCCTGTTTGATTTTTAGTAGTACATTGGAGAGCAAAGGCAGAGGGGGGAAGGCACAAACTGACAGTTTTTTCCAGCTGAAGGACAGAGCATCCACTTTCCAGGCTTGTCTGTGGGGAGTCATTGTGCAAAATTTGTCCAATTGGTAGTTCTGGGGAGAGGAAAACAGGTCTATATCTGGGCTCCCCCATTTGCTTGTCAACATGTTGAAAATCCTTGGTTTCAGTTTCCACTCATGTGGGTCCATGAGGTTTCTGCTTAGTCCATCTGCCAGTGTATTTAATTTTCCTGGCAGGAACTGAGCTTGTAGGTCCACTTGGTAACTCAAGGCTGTGTTCCACAATGCCATGGCTAGTCTGCAGAGGGGGTAAGAATGTGTACTCCCCCTGCTTGTTTATGTACCACATAACAGTGGTGTTGTCCATCTTTACCATTAGTTGTCCTGGAAGAATGTGGTCCTTGAAGGCTGTCACAGCATTCTGTACAGCTAACATTTCTTTTTGATTGATATGCAGGTGCATTTGACTTAGGTTCCATTTGCCCTGAATGCACTTCACTGCCAGGTAATCCCCCCATGCATAGTCTGATGCGTCTGTTGTTAGGGTTTGGGCAGCAGGGGGTTGTGTGAAAGGTAGTCCCTTGTTTTGGTGGCAGGCCTCTGCCCACCAAAGAAACTCTAGCCGCAGGCAAGGTATGATAGGAAAGTACAGTTTTGTACCTACCATAAATGTAGATGTTCGAAGATCCACATTGCTGCAGTCCTTACACTTGGGTAGTCCGCTGTCCTCGGTCGGCCCGAATATCAAAGTATAAGGCTGACGTCGGTCAGGGCGCATTTGACTGACATCAGGACGTCAGGGTACAAATGCGCATGACCGACGTCATATCCTCAGTCTTTTCTTGCCCCAGATGTCAGAATACCCTAAAAATAAAGGTCAAAACCAAAAGACAGCAAACAACCAACCAACCACCCTTGCACTAACTATATGTACAATATATACAATATACACAATATGTACAACCCAACCCACACAACCACCTCTAACAACAGAGGGGAAGGAGGGAGGGTAAATTGGACTGCAGTAATGTGGATCTTCGAACATCTACATTTATGGTAGGTACAAAACTGTACTATGTTCTTCATCTCACATTGCTGCAGTCCTTACACTTGGGTAGAATCCCAAAGCAGAGGTAAGGGAGGATGGCTAACTACAAGGAAGCAGGAGCTGCCAAAATGCCCTGCAAAACAGCAGTGGCAAAACCAGCCCTGGACTTAGAGTAAAGTGGCAGGTGATAATGCCTAGAGAAAGTATGCACAGAACTCCAAGTAGCTGCCTCCAAAATATCCTTGGTTGCCACTCCCCTCAAAAAAACTGTTGAAGTGGCAGTAGCCCTAGTGGAATGAGGCCTAATCCCAGCTGGAACCTCCTTGCCATGATGGGAATAACAGAAAGCAATGCAAAACCCAATCCACTTAGAAATAGTTTGTTTTGACACAGACTTGCCCTGAGAACTCAAAGCAAAAGAAACAAACAACTGCTGAGACTGCCTGAACCCTTTAGTTCTGTCCAAATAATAACGCAACTGCCTGTGGACATCTAAAGTGTGCAAAATCTTTTCCCCTTTATTTTGGGGATTTGCATAAAAAGTAGGCAAATGAATAGTTTGGTTTAAAGCCACACTAGAAACCACCTTAGGCATAAAGGAAGGATTAGTACGTAATGATACCCTATCCTTATGGAAAATCAAGAAAGGCTCAACCGCCATAAGGGCCTGTAATTCAGAAACCCTTCTTGCAGAGGTAATGGCCAACAAAAAGCAGTCTTCCATGATAAATATTTCAACTCAGCAGTAGCTGCAGGCTCAAAAGGTTGTAGAGTGAGTTTCTCCAACACAAAATTGAGATCCCAAGCAGGAGTAGGAGCTCTTCGTGGGGTCTTATATTCTTTGCCCCTCTAAGAAATTGCTTGAACAAAGGATGAGAAAACAATGGTGGGTTGCAATCATAGTGAGCTGAAATTGCTGCAGCATGAACTTTAATAGAAGAGAAAGACAAACCTTTGTCTAGTAACTCAGTAAGATATTGAAGAGCCACACACAAATTAGGCTCAGAAACATCAAAATCTTTTGCTGCACTCCAAAACAAAAATCTCTTCCATTTGTCTGCGTACACTTTCCTTGTACTAGGCCTCCTAGCTTCCAAAATAACATTCAAAACTTGCTAAGGAAGTGGAGGCCCACTATGGTTCAAAACAGAATATGCCAGGCTGTTAGGTGCAGAGAGTGAAGCTTGACATTGAGCAAATGGCTGTCCTCCTGCGACAACAGGTGTGGAATCGAAGGCAAAGGCCATGGAGGCTTCCGTACTAGACTTCTTAGTAATGGGTACCAGTGCTGTCGAGGCCAATCTGGAGCTATTAAAATCATCCTTGGCTTGTCCTGTCTGACCTTCAGAAGTACCTTTGGGAGGAGAGGCAGAGGTGGAAAGGCATACACATGAAGATTGCTCCAATTGAAAGAAAGAGCATCCACTCTCCAAGCTGTGGGATGAAACCTTTTGTGCAAAACTTTGGCAGCTGATGGTTTAGTGGAGAAGCGAACAGATCTATGTCTGGAGTTCCCCATGACACTGTCAATTTCTGAAATACATGAGGATCCAATTTCCACTCGTGGGGATCCATAATTGTCTGCTCAACACATCTGCTAAGGAGTTCTGTGCTCCTGGCAGAAACCTTGCCTGAAGATTGAGCTGTAAACTGAGAGCAGTCTCCCACAAAATGATTGCTTGCCTGCATAGAGGATAAGAATGTTCCCCTTGCTTGTTGATGTACCACATGACAGTTGTGTTGTCTGTTAGAATCAACACCTGTCCTGGAAGAAGGAATTCCTTGAAAGCTATTAATGCAAAGTGGACTGCTAACATCTCCTTCATGTTGATATGTAGATGTTGTAGTCTGACAGGCCACTTGTTTTGTATCCACTTTCCATTTAGATGAGCTCCCCAAGCTTTGTCTGAGGCATCTGTCGTTAAAATCTGACTCGCCTCTGGCGGGTCACAGAGAGTCCCTTGTTTAGGTGACATTCCTGAGCCCACCACAAAAATTCCTTCTGAATGCAAGGTATTATTTGAATGACAGTGTCCAGATCCTGGCAGTGCTGTGTCCATACATTTTGAGATACCATTGTAGCTTCCTCATATGCAGTTTGGCATTGGGAAGCACCAGAATACAAGATGCCATGAACCCTAAGGCTTGAAGGACTGTCCTTGCAGTCAGCCCGGACTGATGAGATAGTTGATGGAAGTAAAGGGATAGACTCTTTTGTTTGTCCGGGGTTAAACAGGCCATCTGGGATGCTGTATCCAGTCTCACACCCAGAAAGCACATGTCTTGAGAGGGTACTAGACTGGACTTTATTTCGTTCACAGAATACCCTAGGCATCTTAGCACTGCTATCACATATTCCAAATGATGAAGAAGCTCTTCCCTTCCTTGAGCCAGAATTAGGCAGTCGTCCAAATAAGGATAGATCTGTATTCCTTTTAGTCTGAAGAAAGCTATCACTGGAGCCAGAACTTTCGTGAACACTCTGGGCGCAGTAGATAAGCCAAAGGGCAATGCAGAGAACTGATAGTGAGAAGTCCCAGCTCACGCAGATACTTTCTGCAACTGAGTCTGATAGGAACATGAAGGTAAGCCTCCTTGAGATCCAAAGTTACCATCCAATGATCTTTGCCCAGCAGAGGTAAAAGCTGCTGCAACGTCAACATTTTGAACTTGGGAACGTCCAGATAAGTGTTGAGGATAGATAAATCCAAAATTGGTCTCCACGTGTTCCCCTTCTTTGGTACTAGGAACAAGCGAGAATAAAATCCTAGGCCCACTTCTGGCAGAGGGACCGGCTGTATGGCCCCTAGTTGGAGCAACAGAGAAACCTGTTTGTGAGCCTCTATTCTTTGTTGAGGAGGAACGTCTGGCATGCCTTTGAAAGGAGGCAAGGTATGGAAATAAAACCTGTAGCCGTGATGTATGATATCCAATACCCATCTGTCCTGGGTAATTAAACTCCAATTTTCTTTGAAAAGTGCCAACCTTCCTCCCAAAGGTGCTGCCAGGCAGGCAGGCTCTGGCAGCTGAAAAGGTAGGTCATTGGGTCTGCTTACGAAAGGACTGACCCCTGCCCTCACCCGAAGCCTGTGCAGGAGAACTCCCTGTTCTAGGCCTGAAAGAGCCCTGAGCTCTGCCCTTACCACGTCTAGATCTCCCCCTAGACTGGGAATCATAAGAAGGATACGTCCACCCTTTAGTAGGCCAATTTCTACTAAACTTTGGAGGCTGGACCTGCAAAAAATCTTTAACAGTCTGCATAGACTTAGCCTTGTCTTCCATTTTCTTTAAAACTGTCTCAACAGGAGGACCAAACAACACGTCAGATTGTAAAGGAGCATCTAAAATCCTTGTTTTAACATGTTCAGACAAATTCTGATCCCTCAGCCAGGCGTGCCTGCGAAGAACTGACCCAGTGGCAGCCACCCTAGACGAGGCCTGTACAGCATCAAAACCACATTGCAAAGAATGCTTACCCACCTGTTCAGAAACATGCACTAAATCTTGCAACTCTTTACAATCAATACCTACTGCCAGAGCATCAACCTTAGACTTCAATAGTGAAAGGAGATAGTTTTGGTATTTCAACATGTGAAACTGGCAATTCAGAGCCCTCATAGCAAGAGTAGAAGAAGTATAGACTTTCTTTCCCCATCTATCCAAGGCCCTAGCCTCCTTGTCTGCAGGAACCAGATTTTTAACAACAGAAGCCTTAACACCTTTAGGCCCCTGGCTAACAGTTTCTGGGTCTGCCCTAGGACTCTTAAAAAGATACTTATGAGCTTCAGGCACCCTGTAATACCTATCCGGCTTAAAAGGAGCAGGAGGCAAAGTAACAGGTTTAAGTAAGGCCTCTGTAAAAATATTTTCCACTACATCCAAAACAGGAGGTATAGCCAAAGGCCTATGCTGGGGTAAAACAGAAATTCCCTAAGCCTTTTCCTGGAATCAGAGAAGTCCTGACCTTCCCACTTAAAATGCTCCCTCATGGAATGAAGAGTTTCTGAAAAGAAAAATCCTCAGGAGGAGTAGCAGAAGGAGTAGAATCATCCACATCAGAATCAGAATAAGGAGAGTACTCCTGCAAGTCTTCAGCCAAGACTCTGAAACATCTGAAGCCTGCTCAAAACCCTCCAGCTCAGGCTCCACCCTAGGTCTCTTATCAGGAGGGGGCATAGAACCCCTAATCAAAGTAATCAAATCTTCTGCCATTTTAAGCATATGCTTCTTGGGCACAGTACCTGAAGAGCTAGGGGTAACACCAACTGAAGCTAAACCTGGCCTGCCCCTGGGAGAAGCCTTTGAAACAGAAGGAGAGGGCCTAGCCACCTTAGGAAGGGAGGGGAGTATAGTAACCTGAGAAGCCCCCTCAGCCTGACTTGTCTCCTGAGAGGCCACATCTTGCAATAATAAGGTCTCACCCTGGGAAGACAAAGAAACCTCTGGTGGAGCCACCGGCTCCACCGACACCTCTAAAGAACCGGCGTCCGGTACAGACGGCTCTTCTAGCCTAGACTTAACTGCCTTGTCCTTGCGCTTCTTCGTAGAAGCGGCGCCGGAGCATACGACGGCATTTTATAGTTGCACCGCTTCCCAAAGACTAACCTTGCACAATCCAACCTTCTCTTTATAGTGCGTTTATTAAATCTAGCACAAGAGCGACAGCCAACAACGTCCTGCTCAGGCCCTAAGCAAGGAATACACAAAGTATGATAATCTCTATGCGGTATCTGTTTCCCACAAGAAATGCAATTATTGACTTTTTCTGACATCCGGTAAATGACTGAGGCAAGAAAAAACCAAAATATTCTAACGGGCTACTTAGCCAACTTTGAACTCGGTCTGAAACTTCTAAATCGAAAAATCTCAGAACGCCAACCGGCACTTGCAATGCTGCTTCTGCATCGGACCATGCGGCAAAAAAGACTGAGGATATGACGTCGGTCATGCGCATTTGTACCCTGACGTCCTGATGTCAGTCAAATGCGCCCTGACCGACGTCAGCCTTATACTTTGATATTCGGGCCGACCGAGGACAGCGGACTACCCAAGTGTAAGGACTGCAGCAATGTGAGATGAAGAACATTCATTGTTTCTAGGTCTTGAGAACGTTGACACAATAGACCTTTTAGATACCACTGTAGTTTCCTCATATGCAGTCTTGCATATGGAATTAGAAGAAAGCAGGAGGCCATGAACCCCAAGGCTTGCAGTATTTGTCTTGCAGATAGCAGGGGTTTTGTGGCCACTTGTTTGAAGTAGGTTGTCAGATTAATTTTTTTTCTCTGGCGTGAGGTAAGCCATCTGGGAAGCTGTATTCAAGCTTGCTCCCAGGAATATTATTTGTTGAAAGGGTACCAGGTGTGATTTCTTTTCATTTATGGTGTACCCCAGACAAGTTAAAACCCTTTGTACAACGGCCGGATGATTCAAAAGTATGTCCTGGCTTTCTGCCTGAATTAGACGATCATCCAGGTATGGGTATATTTGAATATTTCTTTGCCTGCAAAATGCAATAACTTGAGCTATGCACTTTGTGAATATCCTGGGTGCAGTAGATAAGCCAAAGGGCAGTGCAGAGAACCGATAGTGAGTGTAGCCTGCTTTGAAGCGTAGGTATCTTCTGCAAGATTCCCTGATTGGGATGTGCAGGTATGCTTCTTTTAAATCTAGTGTTGCCAACCAGGCATCTTTGCCTAGCATAGGAAGTAATTGGTGAAGAGTCAGCATCTTGAAGTTTGGAATCTCCAAAAAGGTGTTTAGAGCAGACAGGTCCAGGATAGGACACCATGAATTGTCTTTTCTGGGTACCAGGAAAAGTCTCGAGTAGAAACCTTGTCCCTTTTCCTCTTCTGGTACCAGTTGAATAGCCCCCATGCTTAAGAGAGGATGTACTTGTTTTTGGGCCTCTGCCCACTGATTTGGGGGTAGGTCCGTCCACCTGCTTGGTGTTGGCAACGTGTGGAAGTGAAATCTGTATCCTTGGGACACTATATTTAAAACCTATTTGTCCTGGGTAATGAGTTCCCAATTCTTTGCATGAAGAGCAATCTTTCCCCCCCAAAGGGGCAGTCAGTTGATAAGTGCTTGGAAATTTTAAAAGGAAGTCATTGAGACAGTTTACCATAGGGGGAGTCTTATTATTTCCAGATTTGGAAGTGGAGGCCTCCCACTGCTTAGTTCTGTGTGTCCCCTGGGACTGAAACCTGGGGTTTTTGCTGTGTCTGGGTTTGGCTTGAGAAGACCTGAAAGGGGCTGGAAAGGACCAATTCTTAGAGGGCCAGTGCCTACTAAATCTAGGAGGCTGAACTTGTAAAAAATCTAACAGTTTGCATAGATTTAGCTTTATCTTCCATCTTTTTAAGAACTTCCTCGGCCTTGTTGCCAAACAGGCGGTCCTGACTTAAAGGAGCATCCAACAATTTAGCTTTAACATGATCAGGCAAAGATTGTTCCTTAAGCCAAGCGTGCCTTCTGAGCACAGACCCAGTAGCAGCAGCCCTGCAAGAGACCTCTAATGAATCAAAACCACACTGCAAAGTATGTTTTCCAACTTGTTCAGCAGAATGCATTAAATCCTGTAATTCTTTATTTTCCACACAGTCGGGAATCAACATAATTTTCTATTTAAGCAGTCCAATAACATGTTACTGATACTTTAACATATGAAACTGGCAGTTTAAAGCCCTAGTAAACCTTCTTACCCCATCTATCCAGCACCCTGGGGTCTCTATTTGAAGGGGTAGGATTTTTAGCAGTAGAAACCTTAATGCCCTTGGGCCCCTGTGAAATAGTCTCTGGATCTGCAATAGGATTTTTAAAAAGGAACTTGTAGGACTCAGGGACCATGTAGTATCTGTCAGGTTTTCTGGGAGCAGGAAGCAGGGAATCAGGGGCCAAACTAGATTCCGAAAAAGCATCAACAATGTCTAGTACAGGAGGAATAGCTAAAGGCCTATGCTGAGGTAGGAGAAGGAAATCCCTAAGCCTCTTTTTTGAATCAGAAAAATCCTGGCTTTCACAGTGGAAATGCTCCCTTAGGGTATGTACGGTTTCCCCAAAAGAAAAATCCTCAGGAGGGGAAGCAGAGGGAATGGAGTCCTCTGCATCAGAATCTTCATAAGTAGATAAGGGCAAATCCAGATCATCAGAAGAATCCGAAACAGAATCCTGATCAGAAGATTCATAATCAACTTCAGTCCTAGGCCTCTTAGAAGGCGGGGGTTGGCTACCCCTGATTAGAGTTATTAGATCTTCAGCCATTCTTATCATTTGTTTTTTAGGCATAGAGGCCTGAGCATGTGGCCTGGTAGTCGTTTTTTTAGGAATGGATCGAGATTTAGGCCTAAGTAAATAAGGAGGAGACGGTTTAATATGCAAGTCCATAGCCTGAATACACCCTCAGAAGCCGGTGCCTGCATAGCGGCTCCGGACCCATCCAAGGTAGAGACATCCTTGGGTTTCATAGTTGAAGCATCTCGCGGCATACCAGACTCCGAATGGGTCTCAGTAGAGGCCTGCGAATCAGAAGTAGCGGGTATCAGGGGCTGCGAAAGCACCTCACTGAGTACCGGCGAACTGGCGACTGGCTTAGGAGAAGCGTTGTCGGCAGTTTTAGACCTTGGCGGCCTGTCTCTGTCTTTATCTTTGCATTTTTTCAGAATTCCAGTAGACGGATGGCTAACGCATGACATTTCTGGATAATTAAACCAAGAACTGAAATATTTAGAGGCGAAAATATACTGACGATGGATAGTGCACTCATTAAATAAAGCAGAAAACCGACAGCAAGGTAAGTCGTGGTCAGGGCCTAGGCAAAGAATACAGTACGAATGAAAATCTTTATGAGGCATTTGCTTTATACAAGTAATGCAATTATTAACTTTTACTGACATTGGTAAGGAGCAAGAAAAAGTTTCCCCAACGGGGTACTTAGCTTTAGTTGAAGACTTCGGTTCTGAAACTCAAAAACGAAAATTTCAGGAGTCGGCCGACCGGCACTTGCGAACTGCTTCTGCTTCGGGCACCACACGGCAAGAAAGACTGATGTAATGGCGTCGGCTGCATGTTTTATACCCCTGATGACCTGACATCATGGAAGAAGGGACATCAACCAATGCAGGACCCAAGACTTTGTTAATCAGGCCGACTAAGGGCTACCTGCAAGCAGATAACTCAAATGTAATGACTGCAACAGTGAAACACGAAGAACATCAGGTCTGCTTGTTGATGTGGAGTCACCCATTGAGTGCGTGTGTCCGGTCTGTGAGCCAGATGGCAACCCATATTACAATGAAGGTGTTTACATTCAGTTTGCTAGGTTTATCGGTAATGTCTGAATATTGGATTGTGTCAAAAGCCTTTGCCAGGTCGAGATATGCTGTGTGCACAGATTTGCCCTAGTCAATGACCTTGGTCACATTTTCAAAGAAATCCACCACATTTAACAGCCAGGATCTGCCCTTGATGAAGCCGAACTGGATAGGATCCAGGAGTTTGGAGGTCACCTATGTCTTTATTTATGAGGTCCATAATGATACGTTCCATGGCTTTTCAGATGAGGCAGATCAGGCTTAGGGGTATGAAATTCCCTGGGTCTGCTGCTAGACCACCTTTGTGGAGGGGAATAAAGTACAGTTGTGTACACTTACCATAAATGTAGATGTTCGAGTGTATTCACTGTTGCAGTCATTACATTTGGGTAACTGGCAGGATGCCCTCAGTCGGCTTGAATTCCAAAGTCCTGGGTCCTGCATCGGCTGCTGTCGCTCCTTCCCTGACGTCAGGTCGTTAGGGGTATAAAAGCAGCCGCCGATGCCATTTTCTTTAGTTTTTCTTGCCCCAGATGTCAGGTGCCCCCTAAAAGGGTTGCCACAATTTATATATATATAAAATTACATGCACCAATATAAACTTTACCTTCCTCTACAAGCAAATACACCACATAGGTTGAATAAATCAGAGAAGGAAAGATAGGTTCCAACAGAAGAAGAAAAGGGGGATGGCGGGTGGGTAACCTAGACTGCAACAGTGAATACACTCAAACATCTACATTTATGGTAAGTGTACACAACTGTACTATGTTCTTCGTGTTTCACTGTTGCAGTCATTACATTTGGGTGGAGTCCCAAAGCTATGGTTGGGAGGCTGGAGCTAAACAGCATTAGGAGCGGCTATGAGGCCCTGCAGAACTGCAGTGGCAAAGCCTGCCCTGGATTTAAAGTAGAGTGGCAGATGACAGTGCTTTGTAAAGGTGTGCACTGACCTTCAAGTAGCAGCCTCTAAAATGTCCTTGGTTGGTACTCCCTGACAAAGGCTGCTGAAGTGGCTGCAGCTCTGGCTGAATGCAGCCTAATGCCCTTAGGCACTGGCTTGCCATGGTGTACATAGCAAAAACAAATGCAGTGGCCTATCCACTTTGAAATAGTCTGCTATGAGATAGCCTTTCCTTGTGATCCTGCAGCATATGTCACTAGTAATTGCTCTGTCTTTCTGAAAATTTTGGTTCTGTCCAAGTAGAATCTAAGCTGTCTGTGTATGTCCAAAGAATGCAGAATTCTCTCCCCCTTGTTCTGTGGATTTGGATAAAAAGTTGGCAGGTGAATAGTTTGGTTAAGAGCCACACTGGACACCACCTTAGGCATACATGTTGGGTTTGCCCTCAGAGAGACCTTGTCTGGATAAAAAATGATAAAAGGTTCTACAGCCATGAGTGCCTGTAGCTCTGAAACTCGTCTTGCAGAAGTTATTGCTAGGAACAGAGCTGTTTTCCCCAAGATAAAAACTTTATATCAGCAGTAGCAGCTGGCTCAAAAGGAGGCAGGGTGAGTTTTTCCAAGACATAGTTGAGGTCCCATGCAGGCATTGGTGATCTCCTTGGAGGCCTTAAATTTTTGGCCCCTCCGAGGTACTACTTTAATAAGGGATGAGAAAAGATTGGTGGCTCTGCATTGTAATGAGCAAAAATGCCAGAGGCATGAATTGTAATAGATGAAAAAGATAGGCCTTTGTCCAGCATCTCAGTTAAGTATTGCAAAATCTGAGGAATATTTGGCACAGCTGTATCAGTTCCTTGTGCCTGGTTCCAAGCACACAATCTCTTCCATTTTTCAGCATAAGATTTTCTAGTACTAGGCCTTCTGACTTCCAAAATGACATCCATCACAGCTTTACTGAGAGGTGTGTTTTTTGTATGACTACATTATCCGCCATGCTGCCAGGTTTAAAGTCCTGAGTTGGCTGTGCAGGATCTGATTGTTTTGCTAGGATAGTAGATGAGGTATTTGAGGTAAGGTCCAAGCTGGGCATTGAGACAAGTTCCTTAAGTACTGGATACCAGTACTGGCGGGGCCAGTCTGGGGCAATCAGTATCATCTTTGGCTTCTCCTGCTGACCTTTAGGAGTACCTTGAGGAGGAGAGGCAGAGGGGGAAAGGCATATACTGATAGGTTTTTCCAGCTGAAAGATAGGGCGTCCACTTTCCATGCTTGTCTGTGATAAATCCTTGTGCAGAATCTTTTTAGTTGGTAGTTGTGAGGGGAGGCAAATAAATCTATGTCCGGGCATCCTCATTTCCTTGTTATCATGCTGAAGACTTGCGGATCCAGCTGCCACTCGTGGGGATCCATGAGGTCTCTGCTTAGTTCGTCTGCCAGAGTATTTTTCCTTCCTGGCAGGAACTGTGCCTGCAGATGTACTTGGTAAGTCAATGCTGTGTCCCACAAAGTCATGGCTAGTCTGCAAAGGGGGTAAGAACGTGTGCCCCCCTGCTTGTTTATATACCACATGACCATGGTGTTGTCTGTCTTTATCAGTAGTTGTCCTGGATGAAGTAGGCTCTTGAAGGCTGTCAGGGCATTTTGAACAGCTAGCATCTCTTTTTGATTGATATGGAGATGCATTTGGTTTGACGTCCATGTGCCCTGAATGCATCTTCCTGCCATATGGGCCCCCCAGGCATAACCTGAAGCATCCGTTGTTAGTGTCTGCCTGGCTGGGGGTAATGTGAATGGCTATCCCTTGTTTTGGTGACAAGCCTTTGCCCACCATCGAAACTCCTGTTGCAGGCATGGAATGAGAGCAATCACCATTTCCAGGCTGTGGCAATGTTGAGTCCAAACACTTTTTAGGTACCATTGAAGTTTCCTCATATGCAGTCTTGTATATGGAATTAGTAGGATGCAGGATGCCATGAAGCCCAAAGCCTGCAGACTTTTTTTTGCAGATAACTGGGCCTTTGTTGCCAACATTTTGAAATAGGTAGTCAGTTGCCTTTGTTTTTCTGGCGAGATAAGCCATCTGGGCAGTTGTATTTAAGCTTGCACCCAGGAATATTATCTCTTGAGAGGGTACTAGTTTTGATTTCTTTTCGTTGACTGTGTACCCTAGGCATGTTAGAAGTCTTTTCACAAACGCCAGATGCTGTAGAAGAATGTCCTTGTTCTCTGCTTAAGTTAGACAGTCGTCCAAGTAAGGATATATTTGTATTCCTCTTTGTCTGCAGAATGCAATTACTGGTGCCAGGCACTTTGTAAAGACCCTGGGTGCAGTAGATAAGCCAAAGGGCAGTGCAGAGAATTGGTAATGCATTGAGCCGGCCTTGAATCTGAGGTATCTTCTGCATATTTGTCTGATTGGGACATGCAGGTATGCCTCTTTTAGGTCTAAAGTCACAAGCCAAGCGTTCTTGCCCAGTATGGGCAGAGGCTGCTGCAAAGTCAACATCTTGAATTTTGGTATAACCAGAAATGTGTTCAGGTCCAGTATTGGCCTCCAAGCCTTGTCCTTTCTGGGTACCAAGAACAGTTGAGTAAAATCCTTGTCCCTGCTTTTGCTCTGGTACTTGTTGAATGGCCCCCATGTCCATGAGGGATGAAACTTGTTTTTGTGCCTCTGCCCATTGATTTTTTGGCAGATCTGGCAACCGTTTGCCTTTGGCAGAGTATGGAAATGGAACTTGTAGCCTCGTGACACGATATTTAGAACCCACTTGTCCTGGGTTATAATGTACCAATTTTGAGAAAAAAGTGCTAATTTCCCCCCTAAGGGTGCTGCCAGGAGATAAGTGCTTGGAGCAGGCAGGGGGAAGTCATTGGGACTGTTTCCTGTATGGTTGTGATTTGTCTTCTCCAACTTTAGAGGTAGAAGCACCCCGTTGCTTTGACCTGTATGAACCTTGCGCCTGGGATCTGTCTCTAAGGGCGTCTGGATCTGCCCCTTTGAGGTCTGTCTGACACAGGAAAGGACCAATTCTTTGTTGGCCAGTGTCTACTAAACCTAGGTGGCTGTGCTTGTAAAAAAATTTTTGACCGTTTGCAGAGATTTAGCTTTGTCCTCCATTTTCTTTAACACCTCTTCTGCCTTAACACCAAACAAAGTATCATGCTAAAAGGTGCATCTAATAATTTAACTTTGACATGATCAGGCAGATTTTGTTCCTTTAACCAAGCATGCCTCCTAATTACAGAGCCCGTAACCGCGGCCCTGCAAGAGACCTTCAAGGAATCAAAACCACATTGCAAAGTATGCTTTCCAATTTGTTCAGCTGCATGCAATAAATCCTGCATTTCCTTGTTTTCTGCACATTCAGAGTTTAACAACATTTTCTGTTTAAGCAATGCCATGACATGTTGCTGATATTTGAGCATATGAAACTGACAGTTTAAGGCCCTTATAGCCAAGGTAGCAGAAGTGTAAACCTTTTTTCCCCATCTATCCAATGCCCTAGAATCTCTGTCAGACGGGGTAGGGTTTTTTGCAGCAGGAGCCTTAACCCCTTTGGGACCCTGAGAAATAGTTTCTGGGTCTGCAGCAGGGGTTTTAAAAAGGAATTTATGAGAGTCAGGAACCCTGTAATATCTGTCAGGCTTAACAGGAGCTGGAGGTAAGGAGTCAAGGGTAAGACTAGACTCCGAACACACATCTACAATGTCTAACACAGGTGGAATGGCTAGTGGCCTGTGTTGAGGTAGTAAAAGGAAATCCCTGAGCCTCTTTTTAGATTCTGAAAAATTTTGGCTCCCCCAGTGGAAATGCTCTCTCATGGTATGCAAGGTTTCCCCAAAAGAATAGTTCTCTGGAGAAGAAGCTGAAGGTATAGATTCTTCAGCATCAGAATCCTCATAGGGGGGAAGAGAATATTCCTGATCAGAAGAGGAATCAGAAGAAATGGAAACCTGATTTGAAGATTCATAGTCAGTCTCTTGCCTAGGCCTCTTATCAAGAGGGGGATGGGAACCTCTGATCAAGGTAATCAAGTCTTCGGCCATTTTGAGCATCTGTTTTTTGGGCATAGAGGCCTGACCATGTGGCTCTTGAGTTTGTTTCTTTGCTTTAGAAGGTGCTTTAGTCTTTGCCTTTGAAGGTGAAGTCGGTTTAATGTAAAGATGTTTACGTCTGAATACCCCCTCAGAAGCTGGTGCCTGCTCAGCGGCTCCGGACCATCTGAAGGAATAGTTTCAGAGGCTCCAATACCTTGAGTTTCCAGAGGCATGGCCGACTCCACGTGGGAGTCGGTCGTGGCCTGCGACTCTAAAGTAGCAGGCGTCAGGGGCTGCGAAAGCGCCTCACTGAGAACCAGCGAACCGGAGACTGGCTTAGGAAAAGCTTCGCCGTCGGTTTTGGGCCTTGGTTGTCTATCTCTCTCCTTTTCTTTGCGCTTTTTGTGAACTCCGGTAGTCGGATGGCTATGCAATGACATTTCTGGATAATTAAACCGGCATCCAAAATAGTTTAAAGCAAAATCATACCGACGCTTAATAGTACGTTGGTTAAATCTAGCACAAAACCGACAACCAGAAACGTTGTGATCAGGGCCTAGGCAAGGAATACAGTAAGAATAAAAATCCTTATGAGGTATTTGCTTTCCACAAGAAATACAATTATTTACTTTTTCTGACATCGGTCTGGAGCAAGAATAAAGTTTCCCCAATGGGGTACTTATCTTTATTGAAGACTTCGGATCTGAAACTCGAACACGAAAATCTCAGGAGTCGGCCAATCGGCACTTCCGAACTGCTTCTGTTTCGGGCACCGTGCGGCAAGAAAGACTAAAGAAAATGGCGTTGGCTGCTTCTTTTATACCCCTGATGACCTGGCGACAGCAGCCGATGCAGGACCCAGGACTTTGGAATTCAGGCCGACTGAGGGCAACCTGCCAGCAGGATTACACAAATGTAATGACTGCAACAGTGAAACACGAAGAACATCTTGCTGTTCTCCATTCCACAGGAACAAAGCTTGTTGTTAGACTATGACTGAAAAGGGTACATAGAGGTGATTCTAGTTCATGTTTTAGCCTGTTTAGAAGACAACCTGGAATGTCATCTGATCCCATAGAGGCTGTGTTTTTTTGCCTTGGACAAGGCTTTGAAGACCTGCTCTTCAGATATGTAGGGTGGGGAGAGTTTGTGGGAAGGTTTGTTGTAAGTTACTAGCGGATATGGGAGTGAAATTTTCACCAAACCTATTCACCAGCAGGTTTGCTATCTCTGTGGGGTCAGTGTGTTTGATACTGTTGTCCACTACTTCTGCAAATGCTTGGGTCCTACCCTTTAGGATATGTATGCAGCCATAAAAGGCCTTATTGTTATCATTGGTTCATAGGTACTCTCCGAGGCCTTGAACCAAGTTTCTCTGACTGCACAGACATCTACAGCTTCTAGTGACAGAAGTCCTTCCAGGGAGTGCAGTTTTTGGTTTAAGCTCCTAGCATTTAGCACCATGACCCTTATTTTCTTCTGAATGGTTAATTTCATGTTGGTAATGTTGTTTTCCAGACCTTGCCTAAAAAAGGCACTATGGGGGAGGCAAGAGCCTTAGCCAGCAGCCAAAACCTACAGGTGTCAGGTGCAATCTCAGGAAGATACTACACACCATAGCTGATGCCCTAAAAGGTTGGCCTATATAACTCTTCCCCTATAGAAGACCATCTAGAATATGTGCTGTTGCCTACAGCTCCATTCTTGGGTGAGTTTTGAGGTGGAAACACTTAGCATGTTTTTAGGAGGTGGGACAAACCACAGAGAGCTCCAGGGAGAACATGCAAACTTCATACAGGCACATGGCCAGAGGTCAGAACTGAAACTTATACCTGTGTATAGGAGACAAAGCCCTTACATATTACACCCACCTGTCTTCTCCTAGACAACCATTCAGAAATATTTTGTTTTGAAACTGGTTGTCCTTTTTTCTTACCATTGCAAGAAATGAATAACTTTATTAGAAGGTCTAAAAGATTTTCTTCTGTCAAGAGAGTACTGGAGTTGTAGTGGACATCCAATGAATGAAGTATCCTTTCTGCCTCATTTTTAGGCTCTGGAAAGAAGACAGGGAGATAGATATATTGGCTAAGTTAAGCTCAAATACCACTTGAGGCATATATCTGTGGTGGTGGTGGTGCTGTGGTAGCGTTGTTGCCTTACAGTAAGACGTTGTCTTGTTCGATTCTCAGCTAGAGCGTCTTTTGTGTGGAGACATGCATGAATGGGCGTACCTTCATTGAAGGTTGTGCATCAGGGCTGGTAACTCAGCACGTAAAAATCTACTGCTAATCATTAGCGGACCGAAGTTCCGCTGTGGTGACCCCTAACCGGGAAAAGCCGAGAGACACAACAACCACTTTAGGCATAAATGTAGAACTAGTTATTAATGAAACACTATCTCTGTGGAAAATGAGATAAGGCTGACTCACTATTAGAGTTTGCAACACAAACATCTTCTTGAAGAGGTCAGAATGTTTTCCATGACAAAAACCTCAAGTAAGCCTGATGAGCTGATTTAAATAGAGCAAGTGCTACAGATTTCATGGAGAGGGAGCCACCAGTTCTCTAGGAAACTTCATCTGCAACATCCCTTTCAAAAACATTTTGACATGAGAATTTAGTGAAAGACAAGGATCCATTGGCAGACATGCCAAAATGTTGAACAAAAGAGCTTTGATGCAGATGTCAGTCACACCATTAGACAAATAATATACAAGAGAAATAACCCTGAACAGGTGATGGTTCTTTTCTTGGTACCAACTAGAAAACTTTTTCCATTTGCTAACATATGATGTTCTTGCACCCAATAATATCAGCTGATCACTCTCAGAAAAAAGTGCCTAAAAGGTACTAAAACGCAGTACAACCACAGTCCTTTTATCCTTCCACAACACAATCAGCCATCACAGAAATTAAGGCTTACTAGCATCATCAACCTTCCTAGACTCTTCTAAAGCTTTTAACACCACCTCCCATACAACGCTACTAAACAGACTGAGCTTGGCCTCACAACTCAAGATGCTGACCTGGTTCAAATAATTTCTAAATGACAGATCTCTGTGTCAAATGGCAAACATCCCTCTCCTCTTTCCTGCATGTTAGTGTTTGAGTATCTTCATAAATAACCTTTACAGAGCCACAACTCATGGCACACTCATCCAGTATGAAAAGATTCAACACTAATCTGCACTGTCCTCAATAAGCATAGAGTATCACTCAACAAACCTACTACTCCATTGTTACCACCTAATCCTTAATGCCAACAAACAAAACACTATTCTTTACTTTCAAATTATACAGAGACCTAAAAAAACTAACTTTAAAATAACATCTGCACCAAACACAATAATTAAGTTACTCCCACATACTAAATTTGTGGACATCACTCTTTACTGACTTGCCACAACTTGACCTACATATTGAAAATATAATCACAAAAACCTATTTAATACTGCATATGCTATACAAATTATCCCCCTTTCTGTTTCTCCACTCCAGGAAAGTCCCTTCCCCAGCACTCCTACTACAAATCCTCACAAATATTAAGTCACCCCTCCTAGCAAAACTAGATCGATGCTATAATAAAATGATTAAATTTCCATAACATTTAAACCTAGTCAGTCTTCAGTTCTCAGCCAGCTTACATGGATACAATTTCCTAACTACCTGATTTTTAATCAGTTCAAACAAGCAAATAACATATTTCACTCAGACAAATGTCCAGCCATTAATTCAGTCACCTCCCCCCATGTGGAAAAACCATCCAATAGATATGGTGATGCTGCATGTAATATATACCTAATAACTGGAACTTCCTCCCCTTTCAGATAAGGCAAATCACAAATCCAAAGCTTTTCAAGATAAAGCTCAAAAACTCACCTCCTAGCCTAAAAAATACATTCCTATCATTCCACCCTGACTCTACTAGCAAATACTTACATACTTGCTAACTACTAATCCCAATAAATTTATTTCCATCTATTCCATTTTGGACCGACGTAAATACTAACTATTATTTCTAAACTCAGATTCCTAGCCAACAGCTTCTATCTACAACACAGTACTAGACTGTAACAGCATTATTAGCATGCTCTTTTTTTTTTTAATTTCTCCAAATCTTTTGGGTTTCTAACACCAAGATGGGAATGGACCCCATTCCTAAGTCAAGGTATGATTAAAGTTCATGAAATTACTATTGTTTCAGTCTTTGATGTCGGCCAGAAGTGCTCTTTGCAGCACCCGCAATGTACCCAGTAATGACTTCCACTGCAATTTGTATGGAGTTACATGTATTGGTAACATATCCAAATATGACTGTAGATTTTTATTTTTATAAGACTCTTTACTCCTACTGCTATTGGAACTGTCTGGGTATCTTTCTTCTACATTGCTCTCGTTTCTGCCTGCAGATTCTGATATTTTATGAGTTTGTCTCTCTGTACGCAACACACTGTAGTCACTGGGTGCGGTAATTTCAATGATCAATGCTACTTTTGTCTTCTTTTCATAGACCACTATATCCAGTTTTCTAGCATCTATCTTTTGAACTGTTGGTATTGAGTGATCCAATGTGATGTAAAGTTCATAATTTTCTATGATGCTTTGTGTCTCATGTTTCCAGTGTTTTTCAGCCACTTCAGTACCATAATGTTTGCACAATCCCCAGTGCAACAATCTTGCCACATTATTATGCCTTTCAGTATACAGTCCTTCTGCCATTAGTATATCACAAGTAGCAATGAGGTGTGTGACTGTTTCCAATTCAGTTTTACAAAACCTACATTTGTCTGTTTCTCCCACATGTTCAATGGACTTTGTAAAACAATGTGTAAGAAGCCTGCTATCTTGGGCCGCCAATATTAACCTTTCATCTCTTGGTTTGAATTCACCTCTCCTTAACCATTCCTGCATTTGTTCCTGATCAACATAAGGTTCTTCCAGAAGTTTTCTATACTTGCAACTATATTTATGCATTTTGCACATTTCTTGCCTTCTCATCTGGTCCTTCACCTTATATTCTTTATTTTGTTTTTTTTTTTGGCACATTCAGTTGCTGCCTGATTTTTATCTACTTCTGGTATGATTTCCATTCCTGCTTGACACCGATATGTTTCTGCTATATTAAGCAGAGAAGTCATCTTAGATTTATTCTCCTCATGTTTCAAAACTTTCACTTTGTTTGGGTCTTGTGAGGTCAGCAGATATGTCTGGATGTCTGGACTCCCAAGATTGGAAATCTATACATGTAATCAATTTCAAGGAGGCCCACTCCTCCTTCAGAATGGGGAATATATAATCTTGGTACGCAGTGATTTTTATAAATCATTTGGTGAGCATGAAGCATCCTTCTTGTATTCCTTTCTAATCTATCCAACACGTTTTGCGGCCAGTCAGTCACTCCAAAACTAAGTTAGGACAAAAAAAAGCAAATTGGTTTATAGCTTGGATTTTGTTCCTAGATGTCAACGCTGTTTTCAGGAGTATTTTAAATCTTCTAAAGTACTCCTTACTAAGTATTATTCACATCTGATCATCCTTCAATTCCCAAATATTTATAGACTCCCTCTTGCTCAAGTTCTTTCATATCACATTCTTGTCCCAAAGTGATGTTTTCCCGGTGCTGCAGTTTTCCTGCTTTAAAGATTGTTTTTGCACATTTATCAAAACCAAATGACATTCTTATATTATCTGAAAATATTTTGACAAATAGTTGTACTTTCAGTTCCTCATCTGATGAGCTATACAGTTTTAAATCATTGACAAAGAGAAGATAAGTATTTACACTTTTTTCTTTTCTAGGAGCCAAATTATAGCCATGGCCTAAACTGTTAAGTAGACACCTTAATGGGTTAAGGGTAAGACAGAATAGCAGCAGTGACAGAGTCACCCTGGAATATCCCCCTTTAAAATTTTATCCCTGGGATAATAATTTGTCCTTTATCATGGCTTAATTTCAAAGTGGTCTGCCACTGTTATGTAGTCGATCAGTGTAGGGAGTATCTTATACATTTTTAAGCACTCATTTATCCACTAATGTGGGATGATATCAAATGCTTTTTTGTAGTCAATCCATGCCATACTTAAGATTCCAACCCTTTTTACAGTTCTCCACTATGACTTATTTAACAACAAATAATCCTTTGTTCCATATGACTTTCTTTTATTGCCCTTTTGTTCTACTTCCATAAATGAGCTTTCTTCTAAATGGCTGTAAACTCGGTCGGCATTAATTCCCGTGTATAGATTATATATCGTTGGAAGGCAAGTTACTGATCTATAACTTTTAGGGTAGCCTGCAAGTCCACTCTTAAGTAGGAGCATTGTTTTTCCTGTTAGCCAAGGTTGGTATCTGTTTGGGGAGCACACAGAAATAGTTCTTACTCATGGTTAAATCTTCATGCAAAGATGTTAATACTTTTAACCTAAAGTTAGGTACTGCATCTGGGCCTGAGGTTTTCCAATTAGAGATTTTTCTTAACTTTGTTTCAATCTCTCTGGCTGTTACTTCATCCCATTTCATATCCTGTACCTTTAAACTTCTTCTTTCTTTACTTTTTCTATCCAATTAGCATCTTCGTTATGTTCCACAGGATCTTCATAAATACTGTACTTCTCCAAAATGTATCTATTTCTCTTTTTTTTGTAGCCTTTCAATTCCTTTTACCTCGTTTCCCAATTTTCTATAAAACTTTTTTGGGTCATCAATAAATTGCTAATGTTGTACTTTTCTTTAGATTTATCTGTGTATCTAAGTTTTTCCACCTGTGCTGAGATTTTTAGTTTATTTGTGATGGTACATGATAGATCATGGTCGGTTTGAATACTGCGCATTGCTTTTATCACGTCTATCTTAGTATTTTTGTTGATGTGTTCCCTCTTTTATACTCTTCTAACAGTGACACTTCTTGTCTTAACTGCTTTACAATTTTCAATATTCGATACTTCCATGATGGTATCCGATTTCTCCCCTTCCTTTCCCTCACTACCCTGTGTTCTTATGGTTGAACTTTATCAGTTATTAATTTAGCTGCACAGTAACATATCCTGTTTACTTCTGTTATACTGCATGGATCTCTACGGACAGTCCTAATTACTGTGTTCATTTATTTTATCAAACTTCTGACTTTCTGGATTTTATTGACCATTTTCTGCAGTCTATTTCTTTCATTGATCTTAATATGTCTATGTCTATTAAATCAAGCAACTCTTCTCTTAGCTCATTTTCTTCTAAACCAAAGGCACATTTTTTGTCTTCCATTTCCTACAGGCATTCTATAGAAAGTTCTATAGCATCTTCCTGTGGCACACACTCTTCAATTTCATCCTGTGCCATCCGTAGCTCTGTCATATGGGAACTCACTGGCCTATCACTCCTCAACATTTACTGCATCAGAGTTTCCTGTTCCTTCCCTTGCTGTCCAGCTTCAAGTGAACATTTATACTGGTTTCCTGTGGAAGACTCCAAAATATCTTCATATGGCACCTGACCAATTGCTTCCCATTCCACTAACTTCCCCTCAATTTGGATATCCATTACTCTGTCCTGTTGTGGTGGTTTCTGAATTAGATTTTCTAGACTGAATCCCTCACTTCGCAGGCACTCCATAACCATTACTAATCTCCTTTTCCTCTTTGTCTTCTTCTTTTTTTTGTATTGTAAAGTTTTCCATGTCCAGATACCTTTGCCTGTATTTCTTTTCAAATATCTTTGCTGCTGCTATTTTTGTATTGGTTAGTTTTGCTTTCCCCTTTACATAAATATTACACCATATTAAATCTCTTTTTCTTTTCCATGTTCATATTTCTTCTTCAGCTGTCTCCTGATCTTCCTGTTTCTCCTTACTTTGGGGACTCGTTCCATCATGCTGTGATACAACCTGTGTTAAACCTTCTACACCAAATCCTTCACTTCGCAGGCACTCCATAACTTCAACTTTACTAATCTTCTTTTCTACATTCCCACTTTGCGATGTTTTTTATTGTGAAATTTTCCATATCTGGATGCCTTTCTCTGTATTTTTCTTCGAACATCTTTGGAGCTGCCTTCTTTATATTGAGTAATTTGGCTTTCTCCTTTGCGTAAATATTGCAACGTATCAAATCTCTCTTTCTTTCTTTCCCATGTCCATATTTCTTTTTTATACCTTTCGGAAATCTCTAGGTTTTGTTGTTTTTTGCACTTCTTCAGATACTTCTTCCAAACAGATCAAAGTTTCTTGATCTATAAACTGTTTTTCACAAATCTGTTGTATTAATGTATACAAATTTTTATTTGAAGCTTCTAACAGGTTTGTTTGGGAAGTATTTTTCTTTCCTCTAATTTCTCTCAATCATTTTGCATATATTTTGTCTGCAAATTCTGGGCTTTTTGCATAACAGTAACAATACATCATTTCTTTCTTATCCTAAACAGTCCACTTCATCGTCTTTATGGCTCTTCTTTAGTCTATCATTTTTTGTGATTTCTGTGGACTACTACTTTCTTCTACAACTGGGGGGGGGGGGGTCATCCTCCCCCTGGGCCTGGCCTGGCCCCATTGTAAGAATGTTTCCATATTTTAAGGATTCTGCAGTGTTATCTTTTCCAGCCCTGGCACCAGTGTGCCTACTAAGACTGGGCACTTTTTTATCCTAGGTCTTATGCACCCAGCTATCTTTTTTAATTTTTAACCTACTTCTGGCCATGATATATGCTATATACATACATTCTATATATCAGTGATGTCTTGGTGAGATTTTGTGAAAAACAGGGTCCACCTCACAAAGGTACTCACCAAGACTTGAGGATGACTTCAATTTCAGCAATACTACTCTCTTTTGCTTGCTGACTTACCATCTCTCTATTCGGACCCCAATTTTATTTCTGGTGAAATAGGCAACCAAATAAAGCAAAATAAGTGCATACGTCTCTCTTTAGGTGCCATTGGCTCGGGTTTGAGTCCTAGTGACTTGATGAATTAAAGATCCAAAAATAAGTCAGATCCGTGCTAGTCTGGAGGGTCCTTAAGTGTCACCCCCTATGGTTGTCATCACTCGCTGACTTATCTCTCCATTTGGACCCCCATGCTCACAGTATAGCAAAACCAAAGAATATACAGGGATTGAACTTTAAACATCTATAACCATTCATCCAAACTGTCAACAATGTAAAAACCAGAACCCCTTAGTGTGTAAAATATTTCTCATAATAATCTGAAAATATTATGCATATGAAATACAGGTCTGCTATGTATACACACTTTCAATATCTAAAAAGCTTTGTATATTCATGTTTGTATTGTCTTAATACTCTTATCAAATAAGCAACTTTCAGAGTCTATCCTTCTGTTGAAATAGCTGTACTCGGTCTGCTGCATACAAAGTTACACTCTCTTTTTGAAGTCAAAACATTCTATACACCTTTATACATCTTAAAAGTGCCAAGTTATAATATCTAATACTGCAATACAGTTATCCCATTCTATCTGTTCTCTATTTGCTTCAGCATTATTTGTACAAGTTGTGTAGCATGCGTAATGCATTTATTTGTGGAGCTTTTCTTCCTAGGACTCCAGTGAAAAGGGTCATTACTGGCTCAGCTGGACTTTCCTGGAAAAGAAATGCTGACAAATAACTAAATAAGTATCATCCAGGCAGTCAGTTGTGGATGTTTGGGGATGGAATGTATCAAACACTGCTGAGTATGTGCAAGTAAACCTAGTCTGTGTGGAAACTTGTGGGAATTGTCACTAACCAATTCCAGAATAAGGAAGAACAATTGCTTCCTGGGCCAAAAAGAAGTCACTGCTATGAACTTTGGGGATTCATCCTGAGTTTTGAGAAATTGAGTAGCGTTGTCAGTTAACTGTCCAGAGTGGAAGCAATCTATTTGTAGTGTACCCCACAGATGGATAACATCTTGGGAGACACACTGATATGGTTTCTATTCGAGAGGGTCGGTTTTGGTGCTACTTAGTTTTGTCAGCTGCACCGTTTTGCTCTAATGGAATGAAAGATACCTGTATGATGAGATTGTCTTGAAAAGCTATATCCCAGGCTACCATGGCTAGTCTGTACAAAGTGCAAGAACTGTCTCACCTTTGCTTGTTTTTAGGCAATAACACAGTTATGTGTTACATAAACAGCTGTAGAGGTCCCAGGGACCACAGATGATTGAGAGAGTTGAGAGACAGCTCTGATGGACCTCTTGTACAGCCACAAAACAAACAGCACCACGAACATTACATCCAAGTACCTAAACTTTACCTGCTACATAAAAAAAAAACATCCTGGAGAGACCGCTATGTGTCTGAAAGGATCCCTGCACTATGGAACAGACTCCCCATCCATGTAAAACAGATTTCATCCCTGACACTCTTCAAGTGAAACCTTGATCACTGGACGGGATATCATAAATTCACTCCCGGTCTAACGTCCGTGTCTCTGATGGACAGAGGCAGACTAATTAATTAATCCCAAACTAACTTATACCCCACCTATCCACACACACACGACCCTTATCTACCCTCCTTACTAACATACCCCGCCATACAGGCATCCAATGTACTAGAGAACAAAACTAGGTTGGGTTGCATGGCTAGGCTTTTAAAGGCCCTGATGGGCAATACCTTTGTAAACCTATGAACCTATAAGGCATCCTCAGCATTTATAAGAGTTAACTTCTCTTTTATGTTTGTGCATTTTGGTTTGTGTTTTTTTGTTCCACAGAACCTGTACTTTTACTCCTAGTGGCACTGCTCCCCAGGCAAAGTCTGAGGTATCTGTTGTGACAAACTGTGCTGAAGTATGAAAGGAGAATTGCAGATCTGGATTTTGAGAAACAGTGTCTCCGCCATTTAATCTCCCTTTTCACAAAGCCCAAAACTGCAACTGAAAGCCAAGGGATGGTGATGCTGGGACCAATGGAGTTTTTCCATGTGGAATCTTGCCAGCGGCATCATTCATATCACTGATGCAATGAGATTCAGAATCCTGAGGGAATCTCTTGCTGAGATGGAAGTCTGAGTGGAAAACCTTGAACAGATCCAAATGAATGCCGATCGGTTTTTTTTCCTATGGAAGAAAAGCTCTTGGAACTGAAGAGTCCAGGAGACACCCAGGGAAAACAACCCTATAAAGAGGAGCAGGAAAATATTTCTGGATGTTCTCTTGGAATCTCGGCCAGTCTAGGAGATCCCTTACACAAGTGAGAGATTCCTAATACTAAGTGAAAGACTCTGCGAAGATAAGCAAGTTGTCTGAATATGGAAAAAATGTGAATATCTTGCAGTCTGCAGTAGGCTATCATAGGAGCTGGACACTCTGTGAACACCCTTGGTGCAATAGATAATCCAAATGGTAAAGCAGAGCTCTGATAATGTGATCCAGACACACAAAAAAAAATGGATTTATAGGAATGCGTTGTGCATCAGTACAAAATTCAAATGGGGAATAAGGGGTAACAAGTTCTAAGGTGACACTGTGAACTTGGGCACTGTCACACACTCATTCAAAAAGGAAAAGGCCAGCAATGGTCTCTAGGAATTTTCTTTCTTTTTCACCAGAAACATCCCTGAATGAAGTCTCTCTCAATTATGGAGGTGGAACAACTTTTATCACGGTCTGACGGAGCATATGTTGCCTGATAGGAGGGAACAGAAGAGATTAGCCTGATGGATAAGAAGGAATCCCCTTCAAAAAGGTGGGAAAGACTCCCACTTCCGTTTGTACCCTTGATGGATTATTGTCAGAACCAATCTGTCTGAAACATTCTGTTGCCAAATAGAGAAATGGAGGTTCAGACTTTCTGGAAGAATTAAAGGACTACCAGTTTTAGAGGGAGCAGAGAAGTCCCACAGATAGTCATTCTGACTTACTATATTATCCTTTAATGGGGGGGTCCTGTTTTCTTTCTGTAACTTCCTCTAATTGCTTTTTAAATGTCTGCTTACCAGTAGATTACTGGAACTGTTTATTCTGCTTTCTAAAGACAGTTGTAGAGGAAACACCAAATCCCTTGTTACACTTGGAGAAGGAGGGCGAAAAAATCTGAGAGATTCCTTGAATCAGCTTCCTTCTCTCATCACATTTCTAATTACCTCTGCAGAAGAAGGTCCAAAACCTACATTTCTATCCAAGGGGAATTCAAACTTAGGAAGGTTTTGAGAGTGCAAACAAGCAAACCTCTTGATTAGTTCCAGTGTCAGCAGTCCTAGAGGTGGCATCAGAAGATTCATAAGTACATTTCAAACAATGGGTAGTCACTTGAGAGACAGAAAAGACCAGGTTATACAAAGGAGATTTCTCCTCACAAGAGGTAACGGATGCCAAAGTAGTCCTCATATTCTCACAAGCATGAACCTCGAGATACGAATCCGACAGCTGAAGATTACAAAAACAAGTGTTGCAGTAGAACACACTTCTTTTCTTCTAACTTTATTGCACGTCTTCTCAGCTTTGTCAGAATGTTTAGCATTAGCTGCATTCACTTAAGCTGCTGGCTCAGATCTGGGATGAATGTATAAAAACTTAAAACAAGACCGAGGTACTTGCTATAATCTATCTGCTTTTTTTAAGGACAGCAGGCCATGACAAAAAAAATCTTCCAAAGCAAAAAGAATAGAAGGAACAAGAGTAGGTTCCAGAAATTCCAGTTGTTAACAAATCATAATATTTTCTGAGAGACTGAGACGCATCACTGTTTCCCACTGAAACAACGGATTCATTCTACAAACCGTTTCAGAGAAAGAGTTCTTCAGCAGGACTGACAGAGGCCACATTTTACTCAGACTGTGAGTCAGAAATCAGTGCAAAGTACAACTGGGTAAAATCCTAACATAACACTAGATATCCTTATCTTCAGTATTGCAGTATTCAAGTTCGGTATCACCTGCCAAGGATAGCCCAACATCTGACCAGTATACCAAAGCCCGTTATTGATCTAAAGCTCTTGTATGTGCTGTACTTCACATGTATACTCCCCATACAGGATGTACAGCATAAAGGTGATGTATGGATGCAGATACTGAGAACTGAATTGTCCCAAAACAGAACAGGATAAAGGATGCTATGTACATCCAGAAGGAGAAAATGCAGATGGAAAAGGGAACCCCTCGGAGAGGGAGGGACCGAATACGGCAACAATGAAGAGAAGGAAATCTACTGTTACGGTAAGATGCTACAAAACTGTACTATATACTTCTGTATCACTGTTGCAGTATTCTACACCTTACAGAAAAGGAGTGGCAGGTAAAAGGCTGGGAACAAACTCATGCAGAATGGCTCTAGTAAACCTGCTCTGACCCTAGAAACAATATTCAATTTATAATGCTTAGTAAAGGTATGCACTGAAGACCAAGTGGCAGCTTCAAGAATGGAATTAATGTCCACCCCTTGAAAAAAAGCACCAAAAGAGGCAAACAGCCTTAGTGGAATGAGGTCTAGCTGAAGTAGGCAGACAATCGGTACACAAAAAATAGCCTTTATTGTCAGCAAGGAGAAGATTTAACTAGAAACAGCCAAACTCAATGTCTTGGGATGAAAAGAAACAAAAGCTGGTCAGACTTATGAATGGCCTTAGTTTAATCTAAATACAAGAGTTGTCTGTGGAAATCCAAGATATGCAGGACTCTCACTAGCAGGCTGAGGAGAAGGAAGAAAGGAAGCTATATTGTCTGATTCAAGGACAACTCATTAACAACCCTGCACATAAAAGAAGGATTAGTACAAAGGGACACTCTGTTCCTGTGGAAAAAACAAAAAAGGAGGAATGGCCATAAGGGCCTGAAGCTCAGAAACCCTCAGAGCAGAACTAAGAACAAGCAATACAACAGTCTTCTGGGTACAGTGTTGCAGAGAAGCTGAAACTGCACATGAAAAGGAGGCTGGGTCAATTTTTCCAAAACAAAACTACAGTCTCAAGGAGGAAGAATAGGCTTCGCAGGGGTTCTAAGATGCAGGCCGCTTTTAAGAAACTGTTTGATCTCAAAACAAGAAGCCAAAGGAGGATTAAAGGGCAGACAGGCAGAAATAACTGACAAACGGGCATTTTAAAAAGCCAGACAAACTCACACAAATAGGAGAGAACCAGAAGGACTCCCCACTGGCACCAAACAGAAAATCTATACCATTTGGACATATAACACTTTCCGATTGCAGGTTTTCTTTCCTCCTGTAAAACCCTGAGCATGTCCTCAGAAAAAAGTGCCTAAAAGGAATTAAATCCCCATCACCCACAGTGTCAGCTGAAGAGTGGACAAGTGACGATGGATGAATGACCCCTTGTCCTGTGTGAGGAGGTCCAGCCTGTGAGGTAACTTGTGGTGGTTGCTCCTGGCCAGATGCATTAAGAGGGGGGACCAGTGCTGTCTTGGCCAAAATGGAGTCACTAGCCAGATTTTTGGGATGTCCAGCTTAATTTTCTGAAGGACTTTTGGAAGTAGAGGAAGGGGATAAAAGGTATAGAGAATCATTCACTTCCAAGGATAAGAAAGAGTGTTCATCTTCTATGCCTGAAGGCATGTCACTCTGGAACAGAATAGATGGAACTGTCTGGTCAGAGGGGAGGCAAAAAGATCTACCTGAGGAATACCCCACCGATGTACTATGTCCAAAAACAGGTTTACTTCAAAAGATTAACTTATCACATTGTTGAATCAGAGTTCATCGATACCACATCAGCGAAACCTTACAATGTCAAACAACAGGAACTGAGCCACTTGGCTACCAGGACAAAAAAAAAAAAAAAAAAAAAAAAAAAAAAAATAAAGTAACACTCACCAGAGTAGGGGGCTCTGCTCCCCACACCCCCCTAACTAAATATACTAATGCAGATACCGCACTACAGTGAAAAAATGGCAAAGTTAACCATGCTGGCCAGGTGGTTCTTTTCCCGGGATTACTTTCTGATGTTCCCGGTGTTCTACGTTGTAAGGTTTTGCTGACATGGTCTGGATAAACTCAGATTCAACAATGTGGTAAGTCAATATTTTGAAGTAGATCCATCCCAAAAACACATATCTGTGAAGTATCTATTCATGAGCCTGTGTTTTGGATCTGCTCAAGGAGTCTGCCACTAAATTTTGCCCTGAAGGAATACACACTTTCTGAAAAATTATCTGATAATGTATAGCCAGATCCCAGGTCTGAAGAGCCAGCCTGCAAAGAAGGTAAGACTTTGTGCTCCCCTGCTTGTTGACATACCACACCACTGTGGTATAGTCAGTGTAAACCTTCAGGGGGCCTGGAGATAACATGGGGTGAAAAGCCTGAAGAGCCAGAATCAGAGCTAGTCTCTTTAATGTTAATATTGTCTGACTTCTTATGGGGGGAGGGGGGCAGAGACCCTGAACTTTAAAGTGACCAAAGGAAGACACCCACACACCATGTCTGAAGCATCGGTAAACACCCCATGTCTGAAGCATCGGTAAACAGTTATTGAGAAAGAACTAGAGGCTGAAAGAACAGGCCTGGGTTGAGGGTAAGTTGCTGAATCCACCACTCTAATTCCTGCTTGAGAGAAGGAAGAGAGGTGCTGTGAAATCCAGAGGGTAGCAGTGCTGAAGCCAAACTGACTTTAGATACCACTGAAGCTTCCATATCTGCAGTCTGGCAAGAGGGAGCATTGTATTAGAAAAGGCCACAAATCCTAGGGTCCAAAGAAACTCTGACTGGAATGGCAGGTAGAGGAAAATGAGACTAAAAGAAAACTGTCAAGGACAAAACCTTTGCAAGTGGAAGACACGCCAACACTGGTACTGTCTGAAACCAGCAGCCCAGATACACATGATCCTGAGAGGGGGGTCAGGACAGACTTTTGGAAGTTAATAGGTAACCCCATTCTTTGAAGGAAAGAAAATGTTAACTCCATAGCCTGTACCAGGCAACTGGAAGTAGTCTTGGAGCCTGCAAAAGGCAATCACAGGATCTAGACATTTTGTGAAGACCCTTGGGGCAGTAGAGAGGCCAAAGGACAAAGCAGAGTACTGAAAATGAGAGGAAGAAACAGAGAAATGTAAAAACTTCCTTACAAGAGGTTGAATCGGTATATGAAGGTAAGCATCCTTCAGATCCAAGGACACCAGAAAAGCCTGCAGCAACAGAGGAAATAGTGTGTGAAGAGAAAACATCTGAAAAGACGGAACCTTGAGAAAGATGTTGAGAAAGGTGAGATCTAGAATAGACCTGTAAGTGCCCTCCTTTCGAGGCACCAGGAACATTCTGGAGTAAAATCCCTTTCCCACTTGGGAAAGAGGAATAGGCTGAATAGTTCCCTGGTCCACAAGGGACACGGGAACCTCTGAGAAATGAGGAAGCTGCTCTAGAGGAGGTTGTGGAATCCCTGAAAAAGGAGGGAAGAGACTTCCACAACATCAAGTAACACTGACAGATGGTGTACTGAACCTAAGAATCTGAGGTGACAAGTTTCCAGTTTAGAAGACAGATGGAAAGCCAAAGGGACAAAGGAACCTGGCTGAGGGTTGAGGGGAGCAGCAGGCTTGTCAGAAAAAGAAGGCTTTTCAGCCACAGATGCCTGGGAAGACTTTGCAGGAGGAGTTCACCTAATGCCATTCCTGCCTTTAGTGGTATGGCGAGGCTGTATGCAATCAAAAGCAGACCTAGGATAGTTCCTCTGGAACTTAGGGATGGGGACACAAAAATATGTTTAATGTCCTTCAAAGCTTTATCTTTTTCTTGAAGAGACTTAAACATAGCAGCAGCCCCAAAGAAATTTTTATTATCTAAAGGACCATCCAGCAACCTGACCTTCCGGTAACGACTGCAGATGAAGCCTGGAGTAACGCCTCATGACAGACCCAAAGGCAGCAGCTCTGGAAGAGGTATCAGCAGCATTTTAGCTGCACCTGTTAGATTGGTGAGCCATTTGAGAATGAGAACCCAAAATAGATAAGAAGACTTTTCTTCAGAATCAGGGAGGTCAGAAATAACCTGACAAGCCTAGGCAATCAAGGCCAGGGCATATCTGGTCACGTGGATTTGGTAATTGATGGCTCTAAAGGCCAACATAGAAGCAGTACAGATCTTCCTACCAATCTTCTCCATTGCCCTACTATCCTTATCCAAAGGCAGAAGCTAGGAAGCGGACAAAAGCTTAGAAAGCTTGTCAGAAGAGACTGACACCACAGCAGGGAGAGTAGGAGGACACTTAAATAGGAACGGATAATCCTCAGGTACCTTATCAGGTTTCTTTGGAGCAGGAGGATGAGAATCAGGAGTCTTAGAAGCAGCTATAAAGGTATCTAACAAAGCAGCCAACCAGGAGGGGCTGCAGAAGGTTTAGGAGTGTCCACCTGAAGCAACTCATAATATCTCTTGCAGATATTACACACATGAGAAGAATCTCACCTAAAATATTCCATCATTCTGGCTACTGTGTTCCCGAAAGACAACTCCTCCAAAGGGGACTCAGGGTTAACGGACTCCTCTTCATCAGAGCCATAAACCAAATGAGAAGGCATCTGGGAAGAGTAAGACAAGGACCCTTCATCGGACTCTACATCCTCATCTGAGGAATCAGTCCAAGGGGGAGTAGGGGACAGACCCTTTAGGGAGGTTTCAGGGCCATTAAAGTATTAAACAGGCCCTGAGTAAACTCCTGCCATTCCCTTTGAGAGTCCTTAGAACATACAGAAGAATGTTTAGCCTTCTGTTTTTTCTTGGTAGGGACATTAGTCCTACCAAACACTGGAGGTTAAAAACCCTGACGGGATTCAATAAGACTATCCAGAACCTCTTCCCTGACCAGAATCTGTGGAATCCCTCTAGGGCCCTCCTAGAAAATCAACTGCAGTTCCTCCTCGATGTCTTAAGCAGATGCCTGCAAAGCCTCAGAGGACATGCAAAAGGAAGGATCCATGCTGGCTTCAAATGGGGTTGAGGAAGAGGAATCCAAAGTTGACATCAGACAGCCTAATGACCTATCATCCACTTTTAGAGATGTCTGGTGGGGGCTTGACAACCAAAGAATCTAGCCAAGATTTTTTGCCCTTCTTCTTACTTAACGGAAGTACCTTGAGAGTAAAAGAACTTTAGAAATAGCAAAAAAAAAAAAAATACATTTAAAAAATGCTTAACTAAGGACAATTATTATTATGTGAACCACACATTACACTATCTATAATGTCAAAAGTGCTGTATCACCAATAAAGTACAGTAGTGACGTTAACCTACCATAACAGTAGATATCTGAATAGATCACTGCTGCTGTAGCTATTACACATGGGATGTATCTTGACAAGGATACCATATTTTCAGGCTCCTCCTTGTGTGTCTTAGGTCTGCCCTTATCACAAGAGGATTTGCTAACATAAGAGGAATGTATGAGAGCACAGGAGGAACATACGAGCGCACTAAAACTCACAGCTTCCCTGCCTCAAAAAGAGAGGCTGAAACAGTACTCACTTCGGACAGGAAATGGAATAAAGAAAGGGACAGGGGTTGCTAATACTGTGACAGTTATCTATTCAAACATCGACTGTTCTGCTAAGAAAACTCCACATCTGTACTAAATGTTCTTCACTGGATCTCTGACACAGCAATGTTTACATATGGGAGGATTTCCAAAGCTGAAGAGGAAAGTGGGGAACCTGGCTGACGGTTGAGGGGAGAAGCAGGCTCGTCAGAAAAAGAAGGCTTTTCAGCCACAGATGCCTGGGTAGACTTTGCAGGAGGAGTTCACCTAATGCCATTCCTGCCTTTAGTGGTATGGCGAGGCTGTATGCAATCAAAAGCAGACCTAGGATAGTTCCTCTGGAACTTAGGGACGAGGACACAAAAATATATTTAATGTCCTTCAAAGCTTTACAACTCCTTGAAGAACAACTCTGGCAAAGTCTGCTCTGACTCTAGAAACAGAATCTAGATTGCAGTGTTTGGTAAAAGTATAAACTAATTACCTAGTAGATGCTGCTAGTACAGGCAAAGTCCATCCCTTTATATAAAGGCCCCAATGTGACAACTGCTCTAGCAAAATTAACCTGGGCATTCTGGACAGGATTTATGCCATGGAATGGAAAAGCCATCTAGAAATTGTTTACATACTGGCTATCCCTTTTTCTTTCTTTCATAAAACATAAAAAGCTGCTTAAATTACTTGAAATCTTTAGTTTTCGCTACATAACATCTCAGTTGTGTGTGTGTATCTAGGCAATAAAAAGTCATATCTCCTTTATTGTGAGGGCCAGGATAGAAAACATGAAGCTATACAGAGCGATTAAGAGCAAATTTAGAAACAATTTATTTGGACTACAGGTTAGAGATGCCTTCCCTATCAAAGACTGACATCAGAGTACAGGCAAATAGAAAGAAAAAGGAGAGTCCTAAACAAAAGACCAGCACTGGTAGAGTTTTAGTAGACTCTAAAACAGAAGCTGCTGTTAAAAAGGAATAATTAGTAGAACATATAAAATTTTGCACAATAACTATAAGAATCAATTAGAGGAGGTTAGAAAGAATTGGGAAGAGAGACTGGATAATCAAATCACAAAGAAACAATGGGGGATATATGTCCGTCTCCCAAATATGCAACAAAATCTAAAAGATTTAGGATTTTTGCTTGGAAATGACTACAGAGATATTCCAAGCAGACACCACAGAATTTTTCCTCAGGTAGATAGCAAATGTTGGAGGTGTGATGGGGAAGAAAGATGGAATTGGAACATATTTTCTGGGAGTGTAATGAGTTGGCAGACTAAAGATTGCCTGTAGACAACTCTATCACAGATACTGGGTGAGCAAATTGGTGTAACTAGGGACATTTTTCTGAGATATGATACAGAATCAGAAATGCCTTGACATATTTAAGGCCTTGCTTTGTGTAATTATGGAGGTTGCCAAAAAAGCAATTACTAGAAAATGGAAATCAGAGTCTAAAGCAACTGTACTAGAAAGCAGTGACTGTATTAACAGAGATAAAACAACTAGAAATAAGATCTTTTGAAAGGGGTAGGTGAGAATTACATAGGAAAACATAGGAACGGTGGGAACAATACATACAGGGAAGGAATGAGGTTTAAACAGTGGCAGGATCTGAATGAGCTATTTAACGTTTGACAGTGATTGGGTAGATTATAAGTGATGTACAATACTTGTCACTACGTTCTGTGATATAAAATACTTGCAACTAAGACTACTTCAATGTGGGTTTTTTCATTTATATAAATGTATAACAGCCTATGTCATAAGTGATAATTTAATAAAGATGCCTCTTATTAAAAAAATACATTTAAAAGAAAAAAGTAAATTCTGAAACAACTTTAGGCATGAGGGAAGAGTTGGATCGAAACCTCACCCTTTCCTTGTGAAAGATCAAAGGGGGCTAAATAGACAGGTTAAAGCTACCAGCAAGGCCACCTTCCAGGCTAGAACCTTTAGAGAAGAGGTAGAAACAGGCTCAAAGGGAAATGCAGTTTATTATTTTATTTTTTTATTTATCATTTGTTGACCGGGAAAGTCCGACTAGGTTCCACAGAGCCTGTTTTCAGCGGAGGCCCGGGGAGAAATGCTCCAGATGCATGTCTTTTAACTTCTTCATAACCACATTAAACTCTCAAGAAGGGTGTCAGCTTTTCTTGGTGGTGTAATATGCAAACCCTCCCTTCAAAAAATCATTTGACTTGAGATAAAGAAGAAAGAGGATTAATTGGGATCCACAGGTTGATGAGCTGAAACGCTCCAGAGGTGTACCATTAATGAAGAGTATGCAAGGCCAGAAGTAAGCAATTCACATGGGCAATGAAGTACCTGGGGTGCCCCCACTTGAGATGGATTCTGACCTCCATTTTGATTCCAAACAGAATATTATTCAATTTGAATAACCAAGACTTCCTAGCAGCATGTATTCTAGTCTCCTTCAATACATACTCAGAAAAATGACACCTAAAAGTTATCAAATGCCTGTCATCCATATGGTTAGATGGAGATTTTGAATACTGGAATGAACAAGAGATTCCCTATCCTGTGTGAGCAAGTCTACTCTGTTAGAAAGCTTTTGGTAAATGCCCCTGACCATTTGATTAAGAAAGGAAACCTGAAAGGGAGCCACCAATAACATCCTTGTCAAGTCATTTCCTATTTTGGGAGTTTGGGAATAAGAGGAAAGACTGTGTGGGTAAGGTATAAAGAAACTTTCCTGAACAGGGGACGGTGAATGCACCTGTCTTGCAGGCCTTTAGGCAAGGTGTCCTAAAACAGGAGAGTTTGTGCTGTCTGTTTAGACTGGAGGCAAACTGATCTATTTGGAGAACTCTTCACTGGTGTACCATCTATTAGAAGATCTCTTCGTGTATCATTCACTCATGGACTATAACAAACTGCATAAATACCATAAGGAGAGTAGAACAAAAGAAGAGCTCCAGCTACACTTTCCTTAGGGAGGAAGGAAGCATTACTGTTGATAAGCTCTAAAAACTCTAATCTTGTCAGCTTAAACTAGTGTGCAAGGATAAAGCCTTGAGAATGGTACAGACACCAATGACTGACTAATTACCCAGTCAATAGTGAAACTTATGAGGGGATGGAAAGGAGCAATGAGGAAAGCAAGCGTAAGGAGTCCCTACCTGGATACAATAGGGAAAGCCTGCAATAACAGCTTCACTGTCTTCCTACAGTCAATATTTATTGCCATGGATTGACTATGGTAAGACAAACATAGCTAGTTGAACAAAAGGACCTAGTGAACCTAGTCTCAATAAGGCTACCCAACCCAATTCAATTTCAGTGGGAGAAGAGAGACTTATGCATACAAATCCTGAGTTTCTTCCTTTTAACATTTACAGCTAATTGGGGGGAGACTCAGCTGTAGACTTTTAGAAATTTTACAGCTCACTTTCAAATGCTCAAATCATTTAGTACAAAGTATGTGCTTGTCCTGTGGCAGAATCCTGCAGCATCAGCATATTCCATACTAACTAGTGCATCTAAGCCCAGAAAACTAAAAACAAAGAGAATTATCTGACTAAAACAGCACAGTGATAACACAGATACCAACAATGACAGGTAAAACAGAAAAAAATAAGCACCTAGGAGACAGTCAATTCCATAACCTAAAGAGGAGGTACAAAATATATATATGAATATTTACACTACATATATATATATATATATATATATATATATATATATATATATATGTATATGTATATGTATGTGTATATATATATATATATATATATATATATATATATATCCCCAAGAAAGGTATTAAAAAGAAAGATTTGACCTGAAAGAAATCCCAGACCTTGTCACTGAACCAAGGAACTACTGTGAAAAACATGAAATGCAAAGCTTTAAAGATTGGGATCATTCCTATATGGAAGCTCAACGGTGCAATGCAGGTCTGCAGAGTCAGTGAGATACATTGTGGGTAGCAGGGAAGAGTTGCAGCATGGGAATTATTACATGCTTAAGTGACTCAGACCTGTTGAAGTCCTAAGTGTTTGAAGATGACTGGATTATCCCAGAACAGTGAACTGACAGGAAAGACAGGCTTGGAAATTTCAGTCGCCCTCATCAGAAGAAGAAAATGATGCTTTTCTTTTCTCTCTCTCGGTTCAAGTTCTGCGATGCACTTAAAAGTTACCATATAAGTACTGACTGGTCACGTCTCAGTGCTGACCTATACTGGTCCCTGACAGAGACTAATATCAGCCCAGATGAATTTTCCAATCTACTGTGCCAGCATTTTATTGTCTTCTGTTGGTAAGGGGAGAATGAAAGTGAAATTCCTCTTCTAACTGGTAGGAGGCAGCCTTAGACTTCAGGAGGGAAAGTTTTCTCTCTATCTCAAGGACATCTATGACTCAGGTTCCTTTACAATCAGTATAACTTGGGAGAAGACGGTCATTATGGGCATTAGACCAGATATCAAATGTGCTTGTTTGATTTCAAGCATACTAGGAACTGATGTCAGCTGAGCTCTCCAGGTACAGAAAAAAAAACACAGACTCCTTGTCATTAGAAGTCTGCAAAAAGTGCCATCCTCAGACCAAAGTGGAGAAGTCCTAGAATGCATTGGAAATCATGCTTTCCTCTTGATGAATTCTGCTCTGTTTTGAATAACTTCTCAGCTCTTTCAGTTTTCACTAATTCCACTAAATATTTTGGCTTATTTTGTTTTCTCTCTAGTAACATAAATTGCTTTTTCAGTAGGAAATTACTTTTTAGCCCTCTCTCTCCTTAATTTGGTAGCCTGCTTGGATTTTCAACAGTATTTAAAGCCATCAACACTGTGTTGTGGGACTAAACAAAAGAGACAATGTGACTGGAAATCCTTGTGTATCCATCTACCACATTTGTACTTCTTAATCAAATTAACCATAAGCAAATAAATGAAGGATGCACAGAAACACACATAAATAAACAAACAATTAAAAATGAGTCAGTAGACAAAAAGACTAATCCGCTTAGCAAAGATTTTCTTTTGCTGAGTTGGAAGGTGTGTGACACTCAAAAGTGATGAGAAAAGCTGACATGAACAGACAGCAAAACCAGAAACATAATGTACTTTTTTGCCTATAAACGTCAGCACTTAACTTGTGTAAAGTCTGAGTAAGTACCTAACAGGGGAAGAAGCCACTGCTGGTTGGGAGTAGACACCTGCAAGGTAGGTAGGTATAAAACCCATCTGCTATGATTTACTTTTACATAGCACTTTTGTGTAAATAAAATGCTAGTAAAGCTCAACTAGCAGTCCACACAACCGCAAGAAATTAGTATGTGGTTAGCAGCATATCTTAGTATATTTGCTGAAAATGTGGTTTAGCACTTGATTTTCGTAATTCTCCAATAGGAACTTTCCATGCCGAGTATTTTTTTTCTTTTATTCAGTTGAGTTACATAGTTACATTTACAGTTTGCATTGTAGATTTACATCCTAGTTAGATATTACTAAATATTTTTCACTGTACAGCTTTTTGACATTTGTTTTTTTAGAATACATTGCTCCAGCCAATACAAAGATACTGGTAATGAGAGTGGAGGGTGTGTGTGTGTGTGTGTGTGTGTGTGTGTGTGTGTGTGTGTGTGTGTAGTTCATTTAGTGAGGTTATGTTTAGCAAACATTTCATAAACAAATGGGACTGAAATCTGATTATTGTCTTAAGGTCCTGCTCTGAACTCTGATTAATTCAGTCCATGAACTGCGCTGCAAAGCACATCAAAACTGAGGTAATTACTGGCCAAACAGGAAATATTAAAATTAAAATGGTTCTGCTCTGACTACGTTCATCGTCATCAATCGCTGATTTAACATTTAACAGGAAGGCGATGAAGAGGTAGCAGTGCTCAATCAGACAAGCCCCATATTGAGTATCATATACCACAGCCCTGGGACTGAAATCAGTGTGTCTAGACTCTCTGGCACCTGACTTCGTTTATTTACCAATAACCAGAGGCCTTCCTTAGCCCCATTCGCTTGCACACCTCAACCCCCTTCAACATCTTGCAATGATTATGCCAGAACACTGTAGCCTCAGGAATCCTGCTGGCCAGCTACTCCTTGACTTCTTTATTTGAAGTGATGCTCTGGCTTATGAACTTCAGCAGATAATGGCATCTGAGAGCAAAGGGTTCTGTCATAAGGGAGGTTTATCAGCATTCCTTCCAAAACAAGGAAGGAGATCAAAGACAAAGAACATGAAGACAATTGTGCTAGAAAACATGTGGATGGCTGAGGAGAGCCAACATGCTGCTCTGTGGTAAACCTGAAATTAAATCACCATATGACATCACTGCACAACCATGCAGATCCATTGGCCAAGGTATTAACAATAAATTGTTTTATAAGCATCTGGATGGCATTTTCACCTACTTAAAACAACATAGTCATTTCAGAAGGCTAAACTGCTAACATCATGTTTACTTTTACTACTGCTAGACAAACACATTTAACCCCCTGACCTCCAATGGGACCCTTACTGAAGTGCAACGCAACAATTAAAAACATATTTTTTTATTATTACAAAGGAGGTAGAATTTTCATCTTGCTGCAAACATTACACTTGCCCCTGGCACTTCATGAAGAAACAGCATTGTTCTTGCTAATCAAAAACTATTTCTGTCCTCAAGATATTTATATTTCAAATACATGTGAGCACTTAACATGAAATTATCCAGCATCTGTATCTAAACGCAAACTGCTGCTAAAGGTCAGAACATTCAGATTCTACAAACTACCTCAAGCTAAGAATTTTCATTTGAGCCTGCTGCATTCTTCACTTTATTTACTATTAAACATTTTTTTCCTCTTAAACTAGCCTATGGTAGTGTCGGAGCTAAACCATATTTGCACAACCATTTTTTTCTTCTGTAGCAGTGCCTCCTGTCCCACATGAAATTCGGGGACTAAGAAGCAGTGTGACAAGTGATGGCTTCTACCTTCCACTAACAGCCATGCTATGGCACTTTCTCTGTATCTGTGTTACGTCTAGGAAGCAGAAGAAAACGTGTTGGTTTCAAATTACTTGTACTTGGGGAAGTCTAGAACACAGCACTCCACAGTATGTCCTTATGCACCAGCTTATGGTGTGTGTGTGTGTGTGTGTGTGTGTGTGTGTGTGTGTGTGTGTGTGTGTGTGTGTGTCCACCCATAAGCGAGGTCAATACTACAGGTTTGATGGACGGAAGGACACCGGCAACATAACAGTTTTGCATTCCTTTGGGAATGGGATTTGAAACTGACCTTGCCAGCAGCCACAGTAAAGGACTCCAAATTGGGTACACAAATGTAAAAGATGGGCAAGTGTGCATTAAGCAGTGCATGACTGGGCACACAATGGCAGAATATGGTCACATGCACACCACTTAGTGCATGAAATAATGCACAGTCATGACACACGTTTCACTGCCCACATTTATAATCACTAGAAAGGAGAAAAAGCAAACTAAATAATGACTGTTTGCCACTTGTCTGTCACTGCTCCCACGCTCATATAACAAGTCATCTCACTGACGACAAAAGTGACAAAGCCTTGTGTGCACCAGTATGACAACCTAGAAGGACTACCAGAAGTCAACTTATCAGCAAGTTTGACGCATGAAAATGCAATGTATCATCTTGGAACCTAACTGTTGCAATCAATGGTAAGTGAAATGTCCCACCATCTGCAATGGCAAAAATGAAATAAAAAAATAAATGTACGTATACGTACCTATAAGTATAAACTCGCGCGCACACACATATATATATATATATATATATACATACCTCTATGTACAGTGGATATAAAAAGTGCACACACCCCTGTTAAAATGCCAGATTTTTGTGATATAAAAAAATGAGACCACAATAAATAATTTCAAAACTTTTCCCACCTTTAATGTGGCCTATAACCTATACAATCCAATTGAAAAACAAACAAATTTGTTAGGGGAAAAAATATAAAAAAATGTACAATAAGCTGGTTGCGTAAGTGTGCACACCTATAAACTAATACTTTGTTAAAGCACCTTTCGCTTTAATTACAACATTCAGTCTTCTTGGGTATACACCTGCCATCAATTAAAGAGTCTCTAATTAAGCCACATAAAGTACAGCTGTCCTAGTAGGACTTTCCTTACATTTACTCAGTTGCCTGCTACAGCAAAAGCCATGGTTCGCAGAGAGCTTACAAAGCATCAAAGGGATCTGATTGTTGAAAGGTATCAGTCAGGAGAAGGGTTCAAAAAAATTTCCAAAGCATTGGATATACAATGGAACACAGTAAAGACAGTCATCAAAAAGTGGAGAAAATATGGGACAACAGTGACATTGCTAAGAACTGGACATCCTTGCAAGACGGAAGCCTTTTCTTACACAGAAAAACATCCAGGCCCGGCTAAAATTCGCAAAACAATGCATCAACTCTACCAAAAGCATGTGGGAACATGTGCTATGGTCTGATGAGACCAAGGATGAACTTTTTAGCCACAATTCTAAAAGGCACTTTTGGTGCAAAAGCAACACTTCGCATCACCAAAGGAACCCATCTCCATGGTGAAGCATGATGGTGGCAGTAACATGCTTTGGAGTTGCTTTTCTTCAGCTGGAACTGGGGCTTTGGTCAAGGTGGAGGGAATTATGAACAATTCCAAATACCAGTCATTTTTGGCCCAAAACCTTCAGGTGTCTGCTAGAAAGCTGAAGATGAAGAGGAATTTCACCTTTCAACACAACAATGACTCCAAGCATACATCCAAATCAACAAAAGAATGGCTTCACCAGAAGAAAATTAAAGTTTTGGAATGGCCTAGCCAGAGCCCAGACCTAAATCTAATAGAAAATCTGTGGGGTGACCTGAAGAGGGCTGTGCACAAGAGATGCCCTAGCAATGTGAAAGATTTGGAGCAATTTTGCCAAGAAGAGTGGGCAAATATTGCCAAGTCAAGATGTGCCACACTGATAGAGTCTTACCCAAAAAGACTGAATGCTGTAATTAAATCAAAAGGTACTTCAACAAAGTATTAGTTTAAGGGTATGCACACTTATGCAACCAGCTTATTGTATGCGTTTTATTTTTTTATATTTTTTCCCCAACAGATTTGTTTGTTTTTCAATTGAATTGTAAGGTTATAGGTCACATTAAAGGTGGGAAAAGTTTTAAAATGATTTATTGTGGTCTCATTTTTTGAATCACAAAAACCTAGCATTTTAACAGGGGTGTGTACACTTTTTATATCCACTGTATATATTCATACACACACAGGTTCCACTACATCTGAAGCTTAAAGTGGGAAGGGCTTTGACATAAAAAAACCTGTCAGAGCATCAACTATATGCATTAAAATTAAAACAGAAAGAAAAGGCCAAGTCATCTTTGTACATCTATATCCCTTATATATATACTAATTCCATGACTGCACAACGTCAGAGAAAAAAAATCCGAAGCCTAAAAAACTTTGACTCACACTCAGCAGACAAACAAGAAACATGCTGGCAGTGATCTCTATCAACTCCAATCAATGAACTGCAGATAGAGGATCATCATTCTGGATAAATCATGCTCAGTTACACTTGACAAAGACTAGTGAGGCCTATATGCAGAGATAGCACAGTTGTGTAAAATCTTACCATAAGAGTAGAGGTCCTTCTCTTCAATGTTGCAGTATTCTTTACTAAAGGGATCCCCTGTCATGGGTAGTAGCCCAATGTCTTTCCAGTATACCAAAGCTTTAGGATTTTATAGATGTTTTACGTCACACGTATGCTCCCCGCTCAAGGCATAGGGCATAAATGTGATGTATGGACATACATACCTCAGAACTGAATAGCCCCAGGTGGAACAACAGTCCTAGGAAGAGGAACATGTACATCCAGACGGAGAAAAGGAAAACAGTAGAGCAGAAGGGAAGGGGGGGGTCACGTACTGCAACAGTGAAGAGAAGGAACATATACATCCAGACGGAGAAAAGGAAAACAGTAGAGCAGAAGGGAAGGGGGGGGGGGCAAGTACTGCAACAGTGAAGAGAAGGAACATGTACATCCAGACGGAGAAAAGAGTAGAGCAGGAGGGAAGGGGGGGGCAAGTACTGCAACAGTGAAGAGAAGGAACATGTACATCCAGATGGAGAAAAGAGTAGAGCAGAAGGGAAGGGGGGGCAAGTACTGCAACAGTGAAGAGAAGGAACATGTACATCCAGATGGAGAAAAGGAAAACAGTAGAGCAGAAGGGAAGGGGGGGGCACATGTACATCCAGACGGAGGAGTAAAGTACAGTTTTGTACCTACCATAAATGTAGATGTCCGAACTGTATAGCATCTGCAGTCATAACAACAGGGGTTGTCCTGTCGTCAGGCAGCCCTTCAGTCGGCCGGATTCCAAAGTCCGGGTCCGGCTTCGGCTGATGTCGCACTTCACCCGACGTCATCTCTGTTGGTCTTCGGGTATAAAAGCATCAGCCGACGCCATTTTCCTCAGTGTTTCTTGCCCCAGATGCCAGTAGCCCTCTTGAAGGCTAAAATTTGGATAGATGCCAATGTTTCCAAAAAGATAGAGGTAAACACAAAAATAAGCATGTATGTACATATATACAAACAAATAAACCATAAAGACTCCCCCACCAGCTAGCTATTAGGAGGGTAAACACCCTAGGAGTACCACAGAGGGAAGGAGGGAGGGTAATCCTGACTGCAGATGCTATCCAGTTCGGACATCTACATTTATGGTAGGTACAAAACTGTACTATGTCCTTCATGGATGCATCTGCAGTCATAACAACTGGGTAGAATACCATAGCCAACTAGGGGAGGAGGATAAAGGTAGATTATGGTGTGTTTAGGATCCCTTGCAGTACAGCAGTGGCAAACCCTGCTCGGGATCTGGAATATAGAGGCAAATTATAATGCTTGGCAAATGTATGCACGGAGGTCCAAGTAGCCGCCTCAATAATGTCTTTGGTTGCCACTCCTCGTAAGAAGGCTGTGGTAGTGGCTGTTGCCCTTGTAGAATGAGGTCTTATGTTCTGTGGAATTGGTTTTCCATGGAAGGAGTAACAGAATCGTATGCAATTTCCTATCCATTTGGAGATTGTCTGTTTGGAAATAGCTTTTCCTTCCCTTCCTGTTGCATAGGCTACAAAAGGTTGGTCAGTCTTTCTGCTATTTTTTGTTCTGTCCAAGTAGTAGCGTAGCTGTCTATGTACATCCAAGGTATGCAGTATTCTCTCTCTCTGTTTTGTGGGTTGGGAAAGAAGGTAGGTAGGTGGATTGCCTGGTTTAAAGACACTCTGGATACCACCTTAGGCATAAATGTAGGATTAGTCCTCATGGACACTCTATCTTGGTGGAAGATTAGGAAGGGTTGCACTGCCATTAAGGCCTGTAGTTCTGAAACCCTCCTTGCTGAAGTAATTGCCAGTAGGAAAGCAGTTTTCCATGACAGGTGTTGTAGGTCTGCTGTTGCTGCTGGTTCAAAGGGTGATAGTGTCAACTTTTCTAGCACAAAGTTTAAGTCCCAAGCTGGTAATGGTGGTTTCCTTGGAGGTTTTACATTCTTGATTCCTCTGAGGAACTGCCTGAGCAAAGGGTGCGAAAAAACAGGTAGATCAAAGCTGTATTCTGCTGAAATAGCTGATGCATGTATCTTGATGGAGGAGTAGGATAGGCCTGAATGCAGAAGTTCGGCCAGATACTCCAGAATGTTAGGCATATCTATGTTTGACACATCTATTCCTCTTTCCGTACTCCAAATGACAAACCTTTTCCATTTTCCAGCATAGTTCCTTCTTGTTGAAGGTCTGCGTGCTTCAAGAATAATGTCTTTAACTCTTTGGGAAAGTTCTGGATTAGCTGCTGCTATGTGATGTTCCATGCAGTCAGTTGCAACGTTTTTAGGTTTGGATGTATGATGCTGTAGTTGTTGTGAGTTAACATCAAAGGCATCAGGGTATTGGCCACATATTGTTCGAGACATGCTCCTCAGCAGTGGGTACCAGTGTTGTCTTGGCCAGTTCGAGCTATCAGGATTATCCTTGGACGTTCTTCCTTGATTTTTAGTAGTACTTTGTGTATCAAGGGAAGAGGTGGGAATGCATATGCTGTTAGGCCTTTCCAGCTGAAGGAGAGCGAATCCACTTTCCATGCTAGTGGGTGGAATGTCCTTGTGCAGAACTTTTTGAGCTGGTGATTGAGAGGTGATGCGAATAGAGCTATCTGAGGCATTCCCCATTTCTTTGAGATGGTCTTGAAGATGTCCGGGTGCAGCTTCCATTCGTGGGCATCCGATGTGGTTCTGCTTAATATGTCTGCTAGAGTATTTTCTTTTCCCGGTACAAATATTGCCTGTAACTGGATGTTGTAGCTGAGTGCCAGGGTCCAGAGCTCCAAAGTCATTCTGCATAGGGGGTATGAATGAGTGCCTCCCTGTTTGTTGATGTACCACATGACTGTGGTGTTGTCTGTCCTTATCATCAACTGGCCCTCTTGGAGAAATGGTTTGAACTTTTGGATTGCCAGTTTTACTGCCAGCATTTCTTTTAGGTTGATGTGCAGGTGAAGTTGATCCTGTGTCCACAATCCTTGCACGCATTTGTCCAGCATGTGGGCCCCCATCCTAGGTCTGAAGCGTCTGTTGTGATGGTCTGGCTTGCTTGACATCTGCGAAAGGGTAGGCCTGGGTTTGACTGACATGCCTGAGCCCACCATAGGAACTCCTGCTTTAAGCATGGAATTAGTGGGATTTCTGTTTCTAGGCTGTGTCTGTGTTGGGACCATAAATTCTTTAGGTACCACTGTAGTTTTCTCATATGTAGTCTGGCAAATGGGACCAAGATTATGCATGATGCCAGGAAGCCCAAGGCCTGCAGTACTTTTCTTGCTGTTAACTTGTTCAGTTTTGTTAGTGCCAAGAAGTAAAGAGGGAGTTCTTTTGTTTTTCTGTAGTCAGGAATGCCATTTGTTTTACTGTGTCCAATTCCGCGCCCAAGAATGTCCTTGTTTGGGATGGTATCAGCCTTGACTTTTGTAAATTGACTGTGTATCCCAGTGCTTGTAGCAAGTAAATGACCCTTTGTAAATCTGTTGTCAGCTTGCTTTTGTTGTCCCCTTGTAGCAGGCAGTCGTCCAGGTATGGGTAAATTTGAATTCCCTGTAGTCTGCAATGGGCGATTACTGATGCCAGGCATTTTGTGAATACTCTGGGCAGTAGATAAGCCAAAGGGCAATGCTGAGAATTGATAGTGCTCTGATCCTGCAAGAAATCTGAGGTATCTTCTGCAGATTGGTCGAATGGGGACGTGCAGGTATGCCTCCTTGAGATCTAGAGTTACCAGCCAAGACTCCTTGCCCAGCATGGGAAGAAGTTGCTGTAGGGTCAGCATTTTGAATTTTGGGACAATGATGTATGTATTTAAGGTGGACAGGTCGAGAATTGGTCTCCAACTTTTTTCCTTTCTTGGAACTAGGAATAGTCTGGAGTAGAACCCCTTTCCTTGCTCTGCTGTTGGCACTCTTTCCACAGCTCTCAGGTTTGCTAACTCCATTATCTGTTGTAGTGCCTCTGTTTTTTGATTTGGAGGTAGATTTGGCATTCCTCTTTTGACTGGTAAAGTGTGGAAGTGAAACCGTTAACCTTGATCTATGGTTTGTAAAATCCACTTGTCTTTTGTTATGTAGTGCCAGTTCTTTGAAAATAAGGTTAACTTTCCGCCTAGAGGAGCTTCTATTTGTTCCCTGGTAGGCGGATTTAGGGTTAAGTCACTGTGGTTGTGCTGATGTAGTGGCAGTGGTTGTGTCTGTGCCTCTGTTGTTACCTTGCCACTGTCGTCCTCTGTAGGCACCTCCTCTGGATTGGTTTCTGCCTCTGGAACGTCTATTCCTGCCCCTTTGAAATTTTGTGGAGTCAGGAAAGGACCAATTTTTGGCAGGCCAGTTCCTGCTAAACCTTGGGGTTGAACCTGCAAGAAATCTTTAACCGCTTGAACAGATTTTGCCTTTTCTTCCATTTTCTTCATAACCTGCTGGGCAGGTGTACCAAACAAACTTGTCTTATCCATAGGAGCATCTAGCAACTTAGCTTTAACATGATCCGGTAAAGCTTGCTCCTTTAGCCATGCATGCCTTCTTATCACTGTGCCAGTCATGGCTGATCTAAATGAAGCCTCCAGTGCATCATAGCCACATTTTAAGGAATGGTTGCTAACCTGTTGTATGTTATTTACCATTTCTAATACATATTTCTTATCAAGAGATTCATCAGTGGTTAGTTTTTTAGTTAACTGATCAAGCATAAATTCTTGGTATTGTATCATATGAAACTGACAGTTTAAAGCTCTAGCTGAGAGAGTAGCTGAAGTGTAGACCTTTTTACCCCATCTGTCTAATGACCTTGCTTCCCTTTCAGAAGGAATAGGGTTTTTAGCTATGGTCGCGGCTACTGCCTTGGGACCCTGGGATATAGTTTCGGGGTCTGCAAGTGGGGCCTTGTAAAGGTGGTGATGAGTATCTGGCACCCTGTAAAATCTGTCTGGTTTGGCAGGGGCTGGGGGTAAAGAGTCTGGAGCGGAGCAGACATCATTGAAAGCATCATCCACCACAGAGAGAACAGGAGGTATAGCTAAGGGCCTGTGCTGTGGGAGGTGCAGAAAGGTCCTAAGTCTTTTCTGGAGTCTGAAAAATCCTGTTGCTGCCATTGGAACTGCTCTCGCATGGCATGTAAGGTTTCCCCAAAGGAGAATTCTTCTGGTGGGGAAGCAGCTGGAATGGATTCTTCAGCATCAGAATCTTCAAAATTGGAGAAAGGAGCCTCTGGCTGGTCAGTTATGTCTGATTCGTCAGCAGAATCATCAGAGGACACTGGCTCAGGGGGCTCTGCCCTAGGTCTCTTCTCTGGGGGCTGAGAGGCCCTGTCTGGGTGAGATTGAGATCCTCTAATTAATGAAATTAAATCTTCTGCCAAAGTAAGCATTTGAGAACTGGAAGAGGGCCTGGTTGTGGAGGGTTTAACAGGCACTGTCTTAGTAGTCTTGGCTGCTTTAGCCCTGGCGAAGGCCTTAATGGACATGGCTGCTGGAGGCCTAGCAGCACCACGTGCTGGGGTAGAGACATCCAAGGGAATGGTGTCTGATAAGTCAGTGGCAACCACCGTAGTGGATAAAATTTCTGAGGCCGATTCAAGAGTGGTAGCAGGGGCCTCAGTTGTAGAGACAGGTTCAGCTGTACTTTGATCAGTTTTCTCGGTTTCGGCCGAAACCGAGACACTCATGATTTGCTTAACCATGGTTTCGGCCGAAACCACGGACCGCGAGTGTCGGTCTTTATCTTTGCGTTTTGGCAGATTGGGTAGTCGGAGGATCCGCCGGCATAATGTACGCAAAATCAGGACCGAAAAACTGTTCTGCAAACTCCGCCCGGCGCCTATGCGTTCGTCGGTTGAAAGAAGCACAGGCGAACAGGCTGCTACGTCGTGGGCTGGGCCTAAACAAGGCAGACAATAAGAGTGGAAATCTTTATGAGGTATTTGTTTCCCACAGGTTAAACAATTATTAATTTTTTCTGACATCGGCTGAGGCAAGAAAGAGTCCCCAACGGGGTACTTAGCTTTAGAAGTCTTCGAAGTAGTATTCGGTAGAAGTAATCTCTGGATCCGACCGACCGGCACTTGCGAACAGCTTCTGCTTCGGGCGCCACGCGGCAAGAAAGACTGAGGAAAATGGCGTCGGCTGATGCTTTTATACCCGAAGACCAACAGAGATGACGTCGGGTGAAGTGCGACATCAGCCGAAGCCGGACCCGGACTTTGGAATCCGGCCGACTGAAGGGCTGCCTGACGACAGGACAACCCCTGTTGTTATGACTGCAGATGCATCCATGAAGGACATCAAAAAGATATAGTCCTAGAGCTCCATGAAGAAATGGATACTTAGAAACAGCCAAAGCTAGAGATCTGGGATGAAGGGAAACCAAAGCTGCTCAGACTTGCAAACAGCCTTAGTCTCATCTAAATAACATCTGAGCTGTCTATGCAAATCCAAGGTGTGAAGAACCTTCTCACTAGCAGACTGTGGAGAAGGAAAAAAGAAGGGCAAATTAATAGACTGATTAAGAGACAATTCATTAAACCACCTTAGGCATAAAAGAAGCATTAGTACAAAGAGTTACCCTGTCCTTATGGAAAAACTAAAAAAGGAGGAACAGCCATAAGTGCCTGGACTTCAGACATTCTCTTCGCTGAAGTAAAGGCCAAATGAAGAACAGTCTTCCATGTACAATGCTGCAAGGAAGCCGAAGCTACAGGCTCAAAAGGAGCCTGAGTCAATGTCTCAAGAGCAAAATTATGGTCCAAGAAAGACAGGCTTCCTTGCGGGTCTGATATGAAGGACGTGTTTAAGAAATTGCTTGACCTCAAACTCAGAGGCCAGAGGAGGAGTTAATGGCAGACACACAGAAATATATGAAAGGTGAGCTTTAAAAGAAGAATGTGCTAACCCAGCATGGAGCAATTCACACAAACAAGAGAACTAGAGGGATATCCACAGAAAGTGGATCCTGGTTCCAAGCAAAGCACAAAACAGAAAACCTCTTCCATTTGGACATATTGGATTTCCTTGTAGTAGGTTTCCTGACCTTCTGCAGAAACCTAAGCATGTCCTCAGAAAAAGGTGCCTAAAAGGGACCAAAACCCTTTCACCCACAATTTCATTTGAAGAGTAGACAAGTGGAGATGGATGAGAGACCTCTTGTCTTGTGTGAGTTGGTCCACCCTGTGAGGTAACTTGTGGTGATTGCCTTGGCTGGGAGCAGAAGAATAGTGAACCAATGCTGTCTTGGCCAAAAGGGAGTCACCAACAAGATTTTTGGGAGAGTACTGCTTGGAATCAGAGAAGGGTGTAGTAGAGAAATATCCCCTTCTAAAAAAGATAGGACATCCAATTTCCAAGCCAGGGGATTTGGGACACTGCTGCAAAAAAACATGAAACTGTCTGCTCAAAGGGGAGGCAAAATGATCTAACTGAGGAGTACCCCACTGATGGACAATGTCTAGAAACATATCCATTCACGAGCCTGTGATTTGGACCTGCTCAGAGAGTCTGCCACTATGTTTTGCACTGAAAGAATGTACACAACCTGAAGAGCCGCTTGATACTCGATTAGATCCAAAACTTGAAGAGTTAACCTGCAAAGAAGGTAGGACCGTGCCCCCCCGCTTGTTGATGTACACATCATGGTGGTATTGGCTGTAATGATTTTCAGAGGCCCTAAAAGAAAAAGGGAATAAAACGTCTGAAGGGTGAAAATAAGAGCTCTCATCTCCTTGATACTGATGTGGTTTGGCCTCTGATGAGGGAAGCCAGACATCCTGGAGCTTGAGGGGACCAAAAGAGGCTCCCCGCCACCTGGGAGAGGACTGGGGACTGAAAAGGAAGTCAAGGGCTGAGAGACAGCTGATGAGTCCACCAATGAAGCTTGAGGTATGGAAGAAGAGGGACAAGAACATTTTTATTTTATTTATTTTATTTTACATTTGTTGACCGGGCTAGTCTAACTGGATATATGTCCATTTTCAGTAGAGGCCTGGGGAGAAAAGCTCCAAACATGAACAGTAACAAAGTTAACAATATATAAAAGGACATGTATATAAAAAATACAGTACAGAGGTAGCATTGGTTAAATGAAAAATATAGTAATAAAATTATGGACTATAGCCATTGTACTAAAGGTTAACTAAATATAAAATAAGAAACACTTGTTCAAAACACAAAACAGAGTAAGATCATTGTAATTTTACTTTTAATATAAATAATGAGGAAAAAAAGTAGGTTTGGAGGCTTAAGTTAGTGTGAGGGGAAAGGGATTTGAGCAGGAGGGGCAGAGGATTTCAGTCTGGGTTAGCACAAGGACAGAGCCACTGGTTTTAAGATGTTCTTTGATATGTTTTTTGAATAGAGAAGTAGAAGCTAGGGCAGACAGTTCAGTAGGGAGCAGATTCCAGTTTTTACCTGTAGCATTAGAGAAAAAAAGAGAGTCACCAGCTTTGTTGTTAGATTTGATTGAGGATACAAGAAGTTTATTGGCAGAAAATCTAGAGAACAACAGTGTTGGAGCCATACTGACTTTAGGAACCACTGCAGCTTTCTCACATGAAGTCTGGCTAGAGGAAGCATAGGAATGGTGGAAGCCATGAAACCTAGTGCCCTTAGAAACTCCCTGGCTGTAAATGAACCCCAATGATAAAGGGACTGAAAAAGGTGAGCAGAGAAAAAGCCTTGGGAGGAGTCAGGAAAGCCAGCATTCCTGGCAGAAAGGATCCAATACTAGACTGAAACACATGAATGTATGGTGGTTCTGCAGCCATTAATACATCTCTCACCCCATGGCAGCACTCAGATTATCAGGCACTGGATGGCAGCCATAAGGCCCTTAAAAAGAATAACGGTCAAAGCCCAGATCTTCAACTGTATCACCACCCATGCTGGCAAGGATAAGACAGCTAAAACAATGCAATACCTAGTTCACAACTGTATTAGATGGATCTGTGGAATATAGCTGCAAAAACTTCCAGGAGTGATGTAGGAAAGGTTAAGTAATAAGGCTTTCTCCATACTGCATCAGAAAAGTCCTCTTGCTTTGGACTGAATAAGGGCTCAATAACTGTTAAGGGGCCTTTACAACCAGTCGTCTAACCATTTCTGCAGAGTACTGAGGCTTTGAGCTTTTAATCAGCTGCTTCCTGCAGTCCAGGGTTTGAGTCCCTAAAACTTCCTTTGCCTACTGTGTAAATGAAAACGTCACTCAACATTCTGGGGCATTTGGGAAACTCTGCTAGGTTCTCAATGGTCTCCTTGACAACATGCCTAGCCACATACCTATGAACCTAAGAATTAGATTACTCCATAAAAGTTTTCCTCTTCCATAAAATCAAAATACCTGGAAACATCACACAAGTTATAACTTCTAGGACAAGCTTTCAGACTGCTAACTGTACAATCCTTCTCTGTGTCGATCAGCTTTGCCTGCCCTCATGAACTTCCTTTTTTTCCTGGTATTCTACTCTAGCCTCTATTCAACGAGTTCTATTTCTTCAAAGCTGTACAGGCACTCGGCTCTTGCTGCAATCATAGTGTAACATGGAACACTGACTTAAGTGTGAAATATTTGCATTTCAGCTAGAAAGCACACAGGATTGTTAAAAATCTCTGTTATGTCACACATGGAAAAGGTTATTTGAAGAATTAATACAATTTGATATTATTTACCAAAAATGCTGGATGCAAAAATTAAAAGTGAATGTGTGATGAACCTTTTAGATGTGGAACATGGTATTTTGAAGACTCAAAATGAGAGAGATTCCTCATCATGAAGTGCAGCTGAGAGGAATGCAAACAGACCCAGCCTAGGGTCTGCACATCAGAACACGGGAATAAACTTACTTTTTAAACCATGAAAACCTGTGTCCAAACAAGGCTTCAGAATGGCCATCAATAACAGTCACTGCAGCTGTGGGGGTTTCCTGGTGAACCCAATACTGATAAGCATCACCCTTTCCTCCATTTAGTATATCTCGCTTATGATGACTTATCAGATGTTCCCTTTCCCCCTCTATCTTGCATGTGCATACGTACACACTTTAGTTCATTACCCTGATTCCTCTCCTATATTTATTCACTTTTTAGCTCCTTTGATAATGGTGAGGACAAAATCAAGCAGAGTCTCTTATAATCATAGGAAATAACTTTTTTTACCCTGTTTTCCTCCACAGTCTATTAGATACTGCATTAGATGACCTAAGATCCTTCTGTCAAAGGCTGATACTAGGCAATAGACCAGTTAAGTATTTTGAAGTGCAGTGACTACAGTCCCACTGGTACAACCAACCAATTACTCTTCCTGTGTATAAGGAAGAGAGGGGGCTCAGTCAGGGGTACAAAATTACTGTCACGTATTTCCTGTAGAACACAATGCTTATCATTTGTGTACGAGCTGTTTATATACCACTGACATGAAGCAGTACCTGTAGTCAAGGTAGAAAAAGAATGTTACACTGCGGCTCTTGTTTTGGGTTTATACATCATTACTGATGTGTCAGGCATCGCAGAATAGTTGGCAATCTGTATTACTGCTTATATAAGTTTCTTCAATTGTTTACATACTATTGACACATGTACAGTATCCGTTTGCTTCACTGTTAAGCACTTCCTGTACATTCATCTATTCATACTCATTTCTGTGTCTGTAGACATTACAGTCACACTGGGTAATTTCTTGAATGTCTGGAGCTTTTTCTCCAGTCCTGCAATGTCAATTAGACCCGCCCAGCTGGATTTCCCGTCAACAAACAAAAACGAATAACTGACATTTTGGGCCTCCTCTACAGGCAAGAATGAATAATGTGAAGTGTCCAGTTCTGCCTCAAGAAGGCAATTCTCTTACATGGGCTCAGCCAGGACTTCTCCCAGGTGATGGAGACTCCAAGGGCCTACAACCACATGAATGCTCCAGGCAGGGACACTACAAGAAGTCTTTCAACAGGGCTGTCTGGAGCCAGCTTTCAGGATAAGGGAACTCATTGAGACCCTTCTCCTTCAAGGCCTATACAGTATGGATACCACCTTGGTAAGCACAGAAGGTGTAGAGGATAGAACCAAATAACACATACTGCACTGAAAGTGGTGTCCAGCCACAGTGAAATGGAGAAACCATCCGCATGGATCTCACAAGCTACCCAGCAACACTCTCCAGATTCCATGTGTAGAAAGTACATGATCCGTTGGAAACTTAGCATTTGGAATGCATGTGCCAAGCAGTTTCAGAGCAAAGGTGGAGAGTGCACAGCCTCACTTCCCACAGTGGTCCATGGCTGACACTTGGTAAAAGCAGCTTAAGTACTAAGCACTTTGCCACAAAAAATACACCTTCTGGATAAAGCAATAGCAGAAATAGTGAAGAAACCCTGAGAGAGGAGACGCAGAAACTCTTGACTAAGGAAATAAACAAGTACTGAGACACTAAGCAATGTAAAACAGTATAGATTAGCAACAGAGAACTCCAAAACACAGACAGGCTGCAGCGTATCGAAGATGAAATGCAACAGCTAGCCAACAAGTTAAACTATTCTGAATTCTCTCATCAGACTAGAAAAAGAAAAAGATAAGCAATGTCAAATGTTGCTGAAGGGTAATCGCCTGAGACAGCAAAAGATGCACTAGTTAGCCAAAATACAAATGAAGCCTCTGGCTGTTTGACATCTGATGCAAATGTGGGGCACTATGTGGATACATATGCCAGGGTGATGGATTTGGTGGCTGTCCTCGATATTAAATCTGATCCAATACAAAATACCTCTTACTCACCCAGATGAAAATCAAGATCCAAGGCTTTCTCTCTACACAAGTATACTTAGTTAAAACAGCACAGATGCATCCTACAGTAGTTTCAAATCATACCCTTTTTTCGAATGTGTGCTGTATGTTTTCTTACAAGTTATTTTAAGCAATAAGCAGTTGTTGTGTGGTGCAGTTAACTGATAATAAGCTAATTTGTGTGAAGTAGAATCAACAGGCTCAAGAACTAAATATGATTTAATTTAACATAAATTTAAGACAACAAACAGCAATAACAGTACACTAATAAGAAAAAAATTAAAAAGCTCTGCTAGATGAGTTACAAAACAATTTTTATTATGGTGATGTAACAGTGCAAGGAGAAGAAAAGCTGAAACAAGAAAATGAAACACTGAAAGATAAAACTATGAGTACATGTGGAAATCAATGAAAGATTGCCATTTCTACAATTCACAGGAGTACCAGAAAGCATTAGCAGTGAAACTAAGACAAGAGAGGTCATAACAAATTAGGGAAAAGCTAAAAATAGAGGAAGGAACTAATGTTACCAAGGATCAGGAAATGTTTTGCCAGTATTACCAAACTTACTTAAGGAGGTAAATATCTGCTTCAAGATTGCTGCTGTCCAATTGTACCAGGGAAGAAAAATATCAATCATGGTTCCCAAAACAGACAATTTACAAGGAAAGGTTGAAGAATAAACATGAGAACTATAGTGATATTCCAGCAGAGCTCTGCACTGCCCACAATGACAGAACACTTTATAGATTTACAATTTAGGTAAAGACTTAAATATAGTGTCATTGTATAGGTCTATTTCAGTGCTGAGTCATGATTACAAAGTTATTCATGTCAGTAACTGCAAGGAGACTGGTGAGATATCCCTCCAAGGATGAGGGCAAATAATCAGGGTGAATTTGTTGGGAAAAAAGATTTTTGATGACATAATAAAAAAAGGCTAATGACAATGGTTGCCCAGCTAAACATGGTTAAGTTAATGGTTGTGGAAGTCTGAATGCAGAGAAGGACTTTGAAAACACTAGAATGGTGTTAATAGTTTACATTGTTTGGTTTTCCTATAAAATGTGTTGAGTTAATCACAATGACATATTCAGCTTCTTTTACCAGAGAGAACATTCATGCAAAAAGGCAAGGAGATCCTCTCTCCCCACTCTTGTCTGCTTTTTATTTAAAGCTTTCAAGAGCAATGGCGAGGCATTTGTATTTACAAGATTAGTTACTTGGATATACAGAATTAAAGATTTCTTTGTTTGCTCATTGAAGTTCTGATATGTCTCATTCACCTGGAAATATTAACAAATTGCTTCAATTACTGAATAAATCTGCAACAAGTGATGGTTACAAATTTCTATACTACTCAGATTTTGCTGCAAAGATATGATTCTTTATGTCAGGTGATGCACATTAAATGCTTAGAAGTTTGGTTACGGCAACCTGGAAAAGCCTAATCAATACAACTAGGTTATATTGAAAAAAGATTATTAAGAGTGATTTTTGTTGAAGGAACACGATTGGTACAGAAATGCATCACAGCACAGAGGCTTTGCACTTCTTGTTTTCATACATTTTAATGCACTCCCAGCAGACGTCACACAGGAAAGTTACAAAGGTAGTCAAAATACAATTAAAGATTATGTCGGAGATAGAAGTATTGGTAAAATGTTTTCAAACAAACTGATACTTTCAAAGGATAATGGAGGTTTACATGTCCCTGACCTATACATTATGAAAAGGTGCAGTTAAAATAAATACTGTTACCATTTATCCATGAATAAGAGGCTACGTAGAAGAAATGACTGAACGGTAGTAGATCTGAAAGACTTTGTTTGTGGGAATATTACAACAGGAGAAAAGAACATCCTATTGTTATAAAACAGACTGTAATGAGTTTTTGCAACTCCAAAATGGGCGGTACGTAACTCTTGGGCAATATGGTTTCAATCCATTAGAAATAGTTAATGGGTGTTCAGGGACAGACAAGATTAAAAAACTTAATGGACAACAAAACAAGTTACTTTCTGGGAAAAGCTAAGAATTGTTTTCCATTGGGACACAGTCATAGACTCAGCAGTAACTTGATCCAGCACATTTTTGGGACTTGACTATGGAGGGATGACTACAGAGGTACTGGACACTTCCCTCATGCTAGTGGTACATTTTATTACAGACAAGAGGTATGTCCCCATACTTAATGCACTTACCAGTTAAGTGTACAAAGAAAGCACTGAAGGCCTTAGCTATTGTGGCAATGGGGGAGATGGGAGATGAGTGTACTGTTAGATGTAGAAGCACCTTAGAGGGGGATTTGTGAATTACTAATAAATATCTAAATTCTAGGAACCAACACTGTTTTGCTTTGAACTATTTATACAAGTAGTTTTATTTATTTGTTTGTTTTTGTTAGACAGAAAGTCTGAATGAGGTTCCAAGATGACTGTACACTAAACTGCAGCTTAATTTCAGCTCTCCCAGTGCAAAAATAGAACCTGAGAAAAAGGGCCAGAGAAATTATCACATTTCATGAAATTCAGCTACTGGCTAGTAAGTACACTGGCTGGATACCAGCAAAGAAGAAATCTGGATAAAATGAAAGAAAATCTGCCACAGAAGGTGAACAGAAAAAAAACACTGGCTGTGAAGAATCCTGTAGCTGTTCGTTCTGGAGATGGCTTCCAGTAATTTAGAAAAAAAAATCAAATGTACTTACAGGTGTTTAAAATAAATGAAACACCAAAGGAGTATATCAACAAAAATAACAAAAATAGCAAAAAGAAGAAGCATTAACAATCTTTTCAGATGAACTAATAAAACTGCAAAAATCAAGAGGCTTAAATGAAGAAAAGGATGGATGAGTGTATGGGTTGTCAAGAAGAGCAGTTTCAAAAAATTGTAAAGTTAGAAGACACAGTATGCAGAGAACACATGAGATTTTCTACTGTAATAGAAAAACTGGAAGGAAAAGTATTCATTTTATGAAAGTACAAATAAGCAACTGGACTAGTGTTACAGAGCAAGATTTGTTAATTGAAAGGAGACATCAAGTGCATGTATGCTCCAAATCCAGTCATGAGAAAGCAACCAAGGTATATTATTAGTAGAGAAGCAATCATACCAACAGAAAGAGCTGATCCTAACAAAACTGTGTCAGAAAGGAAAAGTATTAAAAAATGGAGACAGCAGTGTTTGTGGGAAATGATTATACACTGTGGAGAAGAGAAGAAAATTTACTTTAACAATCAGGGAATGTCAAGAGGCAGGTGTGAAATTCAAGCTGATGTATCATCTTTGGACAATCAAATACACTTCTGGAAGCAGAACAGGCTAAGGAGCAAATCAAAAAAAACTTTAAAAAACAAAAAGTGAGCCAGCAGTCAAAAGGGGTCTATGCTTCTCATCATTCTGACAATAAAACTTCAAGAGAGACTTTGCCATTGTAACCTTTTCCACTGTTCCAAAGGAAGACACTTAAGAGACAGAAAAAAGCAAAGGAGTTCACTATTAGAATCAAGAGTACCTTGGACTTGAACCAGAGTCTGATGTTGGAATATGGAGATGATCAGAAGGAAGAAAAGCAACACCGAACTTAGTGAGTAAATGGGAGGCTATAAAGCAACAATCACATTTGTGAAATATGGCAAGAAAATGTAGTGGAGAATTGGAATTTTGTTGTCTTTGTTAATTTGTGGGTTGACTGTAAAGCATACACCCTACATTGTGTCATTAATGTTTAGAAGGACACTAATGGAGAAAAAGTAATGCTTAAGTAAAGCAATTTTGTTCTTATTACTATTTGTATAAAACATTTTATGACAAACTGTATGCAATGTCGTAAAGCAGTTTTGTATATTCAGCACTTGGGTATTTTTAAGTGTGAGAGAAGCCTTTTTGGTGACTGTTGTATATGTTAAAAATACTAAAGTAAACAAGTAAGAAATACAGGTTTACATAATAACAGGTAAGAAAGGCTGGACAGAAGTTTAAATTAATACAATGGTATCTTGGGCTGTTGAGGTTGGGGTGTGAGTGGGGGTAAAAGTGTGCTAAATACATATAATATGTAGAATTAAGATAAAAATTATCCTTGCTTTACAAGGGTTGATGTCTAGATTAATGTTGTTGGCTTAAGCTATAAACATTTTTCACAAAAAGGCTGAAAAAATAGGACAACATGATGAAAGGCATGAACATGCCATGTTACTTGCATCTGCAAAGTTGTTAGCTTGTTTTTTTTTTCCATTATCAAATGCTCTCAGTGGGAAACAAGAAGTCTGCAGCTGAGGGTAGCTGGGCACCAGAATTCTGTACATTGTGTTCTGAGTGAAATTTACAAAGACCCCTTCATGTATTTGCAAAGTTGTTAGATATTTTTGTTCACACTGCTGACTACATTTACATGGACATGAGCTGTCTGTAGGTGCAAACAATTAACCTTGAGAGTTCTGAGCATTCTGTGCTGACAAAAATGCAAAATTTAAAGGTACATTGGCAAGCAGTTCAGTGAAAAATAAAGTTTGAAATTATGGAAAGTGAACTGGAGACAGCATCCTTAATACTTTAATGTGTTTAATAGAACAGAGCAGAATTTAGTTTTATTTAAAGGAAGCCAGTGCACTTTTTTAGGGCTAAAAGTTAATGTCTTCTAAATACATGCAATCTGTTTTTCACATCTGGGAGTGGAACACAGATAAGAAAAGAACAGACCTCAATCAGTGTAAGTGGAAACACAGGCTACAAAACTGCACTTTAGCATGATTAATCTTAACTTTAGAAAAGTACAGTTGTGTACACTTACCATAAATGTGGATGTTCGAGTGTATTCACTGTTGCAGTCATTACACTTGGGTTATCTGCCTGCAGGTAGCCCTCAGTCGGCCTGAATACCAGAGTCTTGGGATTTCTGCATCGGATGCTGTCGCCTCATCCATGACGTCAGGTCGTCAGGGGTATAAAACATGTAGCCGATGCCATTACATCAGTTTTTCTTGCACCAGATGTCAGGAGCCCCAAAATGGGAGGCAATCAAATGGTGTGGAACACCTCCAGTAAAAAGTAAATACCATTTCAATAAGATATGGCCAAAAAAGAGGATAGGTAGAAAGTATAGAAAGACTGGGGGCTGGAGGGAGGGTAACCAGGACTGCAACAGTGAATACACTCGAACATCTACATTTATGGTAAGTGTACACAGCTGTACTATGTTCTTCGTGTTTCACTGTTGCAGTCATCACACTTGCGTTGATTCCCAAAGCTGAGGAAGGGTGGAGGCAATCAAGTAGTAGTAGGGCTGGCTAGCAGGCCTTGTAAGACTGCTGTGGCAAATCCAGCTCTGGATTTAGAAAAAATAGGTAAGTGGTAATGCTTGGTGATGGTGTTTACAGAATTCCAGGTTGCAGCTTCCAGGATGTCCCTGGCAGGTACTCCCCTGAGAAAAGCTATAGAGGTTGAGGTAGCCCTAGTGGAATGAGGCCTGATCCCCTGTGGGGTAGGTTTTCCATGGAGTTTTTAGCATAAATGGATGCAGTGTGCTATCCATTTAGAAATGGTTTGTTTTGAAATGGCCTTGCCCTCTGCCCCTGTAGCAAAGCTGACTAGCAGCTGGTCAGATTTTCTGAAAGGTTTAGTCCTGTCAAGGTAGAACCTGAGCTGTCTGTGCATGTCCAAGGACTGCAGGATCCTTTCCCCTTTATTCTAAGCAGTAGAAAAAAAGGTTGGCAAATTGATGGATTGGTTTAAAGCCACACTGGATACCACCTTGGGCATAAATGATGGGTTAGTCCTGAGGGAAACCCTGTCCATATGGAAGATAATGAAGGTTTCCACAGCCATAAGGGCCTGTAACTCAGACACTCTTCTTGCTGAAGTGATGACTAGCAGTAAGGCTGTTTTCCAAGACAGGAATTTTAACTCTGCTGTAGCAGCATGCTCAAAAGGGGGAAGCATGTGCTTCTCTAGTACAAAGTTAAGGTCCCAGGCAGGAGTGGGAGCTCTCCTTGGGGATATTAAATTGTTAGCTCCTCTCAGGAACTGTTTGATCAGAGGATGAGAGAAGAGGGGTGGCTCAGTATTGTAATGAGCTGAGATAGCAGAGGCATGAATCTTAATTGATGAGAAGGATAGGCCTTTGTGGAGCAGCTCTGCTAGGTAATCTAGGATTTGAGGCAAGAAGGGCATAGATGTTTCCTTCCCTTGAGAAAGGCTCCAAGAACAGTATCTATTCCCCTTTTCTGAATAGGATTTCCTAGTACTGGGTCTCCTGGCCTCAAGGAGAACATCCAGCACCTTTTTGCTGAGGGTTGCTGGTGATGTATTCAGGGAATAAGCCAGGCTGCCAGGTTCAGGGTTTGCAGCTGAGGATGCAAAATCTGTCCCTCCTGCTGGGACAGCAGAGAGGGGGTCTGATGTAGATGCCAGGGTGGCACTGCTGTCAGACTGCAGAGTGGGTACACCAGTGCTGGCGTGGCCAGTCTGGTGCAATAAGGATTGTCCTTGGCCTGTCCTGTTTGATCTTGAGGAGTACTTTTGGAAGGAGGGCCAGAGGGGGAAAGGCATATATTGAGAGGTTTTCCCATGTGAAGGATGGGGCATCCACTTTCCAACTTGGCTGTGGGGAATTCTAGTGCAAAATTTGTTTAGTTGATAGTTTTGGGGAGACGCAAAGAGGCCCACCTCTGGTGTCCTCCACCCATGTATTAGAAGTTTGAATGAGTTTGGTTCCAGTTTCCAATCGTGTGAGTCCATTAGATTTCTGCTTAAATCGTCTGCCAGTGAATTTTGTTTGCCTTGCAGGAATTGAGCTTGCAGGTGCATCTGGTTGCTTAAGGCTGTGTTCCACAGAGCCATGGCTTACCTGCAGGGTGATTAGGAGTGAGTTCCCCCCTTGCTTGTTTATATACCACATAACTGTGGTGTTCTCTGTCTTTATCAGTTGTCCTGGCAGGATAAGGTATTTGAAGGCTGTCAGTGCATTCTGTACACCTAATATTTCTTTTTGATTGATATGCAGGTGAATTTGTCATGGGCTCCATTTGCCTTGAATGCATTTGCCGGCCATGTGAGCCCCACCATGCATAGTCTGATGCATCTGTTGTCAGAGTTTGGATGGCGGGGGGGGGGGGGTTGTGAGAAAGGGAGTCCCTTGTTGTGGTTGCAAGCCTCTGCCCACCAAAGGAACTCTGTCCTTAGGCAAGGAATGATAGGAATCACTGTTTCCAGGTCCTGTGAATGTTGACACCAGAGACTTTTTAAGTACCACTGAAGTTTCTTCATATGCAGTCTTGCATATGGAATCAGTAGAATACATGAGGCCATGAACCCTAGGGCTTGCAGTATTTTTCTTGCAGACAGCTGGGTTTGGGTGGCCAGTAGTTTGAAATAAGTTGTCAAATAAACCTGCTTTTCTGGAGTGAGGAATGCCATCGGGGAAGTTGTGTTCAAGCTTGCTCCCAGGAATACAATCTTTTGGCTGGGTACCAGATGTGATTTCTTTTCATTGATGATATACCCCAGAGAAGTTAGGAGTCTCTTTACAAACGTCAGGTGCTGAAGTAGCAATTCCTGACTGTCCGTCTGAATCAGGCAGTCATCCAAGTATGGGTAAATTTGAATATTTCTCTGCCTGCAGTAAGCAATGGCTGGAGCCCAGCACTTTGTGAATACCCTGGGCTCAGTAGATAAGCCAAAGGGAAGTGCATAGAGCCTGCTCTGAAACGTAGATATTTCCTGCACGATTCCCTTATGGGAATGTGCTGATAAGCTTCTTTTAAGTCTAGGGTGACTAGCCAGGAGTCCTTGGCTAGCATAGGAAGGAGCTGCTGGAGTTTAAGCATTTTGAATTTTGGTACCACCAGGAAGGTGGTTTAGGGTTGACAGATCCAGAATAGGGCGCCAAGAGTTCTCTTTCCTGGGCACCAGGAACAGCCTGGAGTAGAAGCCCTGTCCCCTTTGCTCTGTTGGTACAGGTTGAATAGCCCTGATACTGAGAAGAGAAAGTAGTTGCTTTTGGGCCTCTGTCCACTAGTTTGGAGGAAGGTCTGGCAATCAGCTTGGGGTTGGCAGAGAGTGGAAACAGAATCTGTATCCCTGGGATACAATGTTTAAGACCCATCGGTCCTGGGTAATATACTCCCAGTTTTTTGCATGCAGGGCGAGTTTTCCTCCTGGGGTGCAAGTACTTGGGCATGGCTGGGAAGGATTAAGGACAAGTCATTGCGAACTTTTTCCATAGGAGGGTGGCTTACCACTCCTAGTTTTTGAGGAGGGAGCACTCCATTGTTTAGATCTATGCATACCCTGGGACTGTAGCCTTTGCGGTCTGTTGCGCCTGGGTTTGAGCTGAGAAGGTCTGGAAGGGACTGGAAAGGACCAGTTTTTTGAAGGCCAATGCCAACTGAATCTAGGTGGCTGTACCTGTAAGAAATCTTTAATAGTTTGAATGGATTTACCTTTTTCCTCCATCTTTTTAAGAACTTCTTTAGTTTTAGAGCCAAACATTCTTGGTTCAATGGAGCATCCAGTAATTTTGCCTTGACATGGTCTGACAAGATTTGTCCCTTCAGCCCAGCATGCCTTCTCAGAACAGATCCAGTGACAGCAGCCCTGCAAGATGCTTCTAAGGCATCAAAACCACACTGCAAAGTATGTTTGCCAACTTGGTCTGCAGAATGCATTAAGTGTTGTAAGTCCTTATTTTCTGCACAATCAGGAATCAATATTTTTTGTTTAATTAGATCAATAATATGCTGCTGGTACTTCAACATGTGAAACTGTCAATTTAAAGCCCTGATGACAACAGTTGCAGAGGTATATACCTCCTTACCCCATCTGTCTAGAGCCCTAGAATTCTTGTTTGAAGGGGTACGGTTTTTGGCTGTAGAAGCCTTAATACCTTTAGGTCCCTGGGGAATGGTCTCTGGATCCACAGTGGGATTTTTAAAGAGAAATTTGTGAGAGTCAGGTATTCTGTAGTATCTGTCAGGCTTTCTAGGAGCAGGTGGTAAAGTATCAGGGGTAAGGCTGGATTCCATGAAGACATCATCTACAATATCCAGGACAGGGGGAATGGCTAGAGGCCTATGCTGAGGCAAGTCTAAAAATTCCCCGAGTCTCTTTTTGGACTGTGGGTAGTCTTGGCATTCCCAGCGGAAATGCTCTCTTAGGGTATGCAAGGTTTCACCGAAAGAAAGGTCCTCTGGGGGGGGGGGGGTTGCTGAGGGAACTGAATCCTCTGCATCTGAGTCCTCATAGGTAGATAAGGGTATGTTCGGGTAATCACTGAGGTCAGAGTCATCAGACTCATGATCTGAAGAATTAGAAGGAAAATCAATTCTTTGTCTTTTAGTGGGGGAAGGCTGGCTTCCCCTTATTAAAGTAATAAGGTTTTCAGCCATTCTAAGCATTTGCTTCTGTGGCATGGGTGTCTGACAATGTGCTTTGGTCATCGGTTTTCTAGGCATAGTGTGAAGTCTGGGCCTGAGAAATTCGGTAGATTGTCATTAACAAAGTAGACAGTTTAATCCGAACATCGGAAGGTCTGAATACACCCTCAGAAGCCAGTGCCTGCACAGCGGCTCCGGACCCATCCAAGGTAGAGACATCCGGAGGTTTCACAGTCGAAGCATCTCGTGGCATACCGGACTCCGAATGGGTCTCAGTAGAGGCCTGTGAATCTGTAGAAGTGGGTAACAGGGGCTGCAAAAGCACCTCACCGAGTACCGGCGGACTGGCGACTATCTTAATGGAAGCATAGTCGGCAGTTTTGGACATATGCGGTCTATCTCTGTCTTTATCTTTGCATTTTTTTGGAAGATCAGTAGTCGGACAGCTTACTGAAGCCATTTCAGAATACAGAGAATGACAGCGAAAGAATTTAGAGACAAAAATAGCCCGACGACAAATAGTTTGGGCGTTGAACAAGGCACAAAACGGACATCTAGGGACGTCGCAGTCTGGGCCTAAACAGATGATGCAGTAAGAATGAAAATCTCTGTGAGGTATTTGCTTTCCACAGGCAAGACAATTGTTAACTTTTTCTGACATTGGTTAGAGCAAGAAAAAAGGATTCCCAACGGGGTACTTAGCTTTAGAAGACTTCAGATTTGAAACTCGAAAAACGAAAATTTCAGGTAGCTGCAGACTAGCACTTGTGAACTGCTTCTGCTTCGGGCTCCCGAGCGGCATGAAAAGCTGATGTGATGATGTCGGCTGCATGTTTTATACCCCTGACGTCATGGATGAGGTGACAGCATCCGATGCAGAAATCCCAAGACTCTGGTATTCGGGCCAACTGAGGGCTACCTGCAGGTAGATAACCCAAGTGTGATGACTGCAACAGTGAAACACGAAGAACATCTTGACAGTCTAAAGAGTTAAACTTCACTTTTTGAAAATGTACATAGTTTTGTGCATTTCTTCTAAGTTAATAGGGGATGGTAGTGTTTTGAAAATGTATTTAGTTTTGTTGCTTGTGGATTTTCATTAAAGCAAAAAAGTCTTGAAAAATGTGACATAGGTTCAAATGGAGATGAGAAAAAATGGTTTAAAAGATCAGCTTGCCAACCATTAGTGTGTGCACGTAGGACAAAAGTTTGAAATCCACATTAAAAATATCATGCATAACAGCTGGGAACAATATCTTTTCATCACAATAGTTACTCTGACCATATTATCTTAGAAAATAAATGCCCTTAAGAGGTATAAGCAAAAACAGAAAAAATACAGAATTATATTACACAATTCACAATGCAAATAGCTGCTGCAGGAGACACATTTGGAAATAAATGAGCATGTAAATTTGACAAAGAAAGGACTTCAAGATGGATATTCAGCAGAATATCAGGGACAAAGGAGAGTAATGTACCAATTGCCAGAGGTGCTTCAATAGTGGCAGATGAAGAAAACAGACAATATTGGCAGATTTGTGATATTAAGGGGCAACTGGAAAGGGAGGAGGACTGGAATGGCATGCATTTATATTTCACCAAAGACTGTTATTATGGAGCTTAAGAAATTTGGGGGAGAAAAAAATCAGCTTTCAGCAGGGAATATTACTTATAGATGGGGCCTGGAACTTGATTTTCAATAGTGAGTATGTAAGCAGGGTACCTAGAAGGGAAAATATAACAAAAGAAGGTAGATTTCTGAAGAAAGCTATGAAAATATTTGATATGGAAAACATAAATGCAGCAGTAGGAGCTTAGAATTTATATATTACTCCCCAAGGAACAATATTTAATCTAGACTGGTAAGAAATTATATTTCACAGGAGCCTGTGTATTTAACTGAAAGTGTCAACACACATTCAATAACTATTTCAGATCATGCACCAATAAAAACAAAGATGAACATGCTAGTTAATGAAGTAAAACTGAGATACTGTTGTTTTCCCACCTCCCTAGAAATTATTTGAGAGGTATTAGGGAATATTGAAATGTCTTTAGAGGGACATCTAATGAGTTTAAAATAGGATAAAAATAAAAAGATACAGAGATATGGTTAAGAAGCAACAGGAATTATTTAGATGGGCTGACAAAAGTTACCATATTGCAGAATACAGAGGACAAATAGGTGTAGAGTAACATGACAGCAAGTGACACTTGCATTAAAAACTAGACAGAAATTAACATACATGAGCTGGAGTTCAGTAACTTCCCAATCTCCGATTACTAAACAATGAACGTAACCCACAAGCAAAAACAGAACTTGAGAGAGTAATAAATGGCATACTAAACACAGCCAGTTTTTAAAAAACAGAATGAAACAGACAGACTGAAGCAGAGTGCGGCCAGTGACAATATAAAGAAACAAACAAAGGGGGTGGGGGGCCATCTACTCCCTTCTCATTCCAGCCCTTAGTATTAATTATCCATCATATGTCTTATGCCAAAAACTGAAACCAAGGAAGCCACTTCTACCTTAGGGCTGTATCCTTTTCCTCATCCATCCAGTTTATTTTCATAACGACTATGCAACTGTGTGACCTATTTGGGAGACTGGTAACAAACGTTGCTGTTTTGTTACAGGATTGTTCATTTCTAGTCTGTTGACTTAATAGTAGATTATTGAAGGGCTGGGTGTATACTCTTGCTGCGGCTAGCTGACATGTACCTGTCTGATATGACATGGCTCGATAGTGTAATGATATTATTTATCTTTTTCTTGATCACATATATACTCTGAAAATCAAATTTTAGTTTTGCCTCCATTAGAATGCTTAACTAGGTTTGCATGGGGAACTACTTACATCTTTATATTGTTGGATAAGGTGACTATAAATCTGGTTCGTCATCTGAGCAGTAACTAGGGGTAAAACAGGATCAATCTGGTCTTACCAGGGTTTTGTATGAGCTGAAACTGATTCAACCAGGCTTCACTAGATGAGAAGGAATCTTAAGTTGAGGCTTGACGTTCTTGTATGCAGGCTACATAACTGATTAGAGTAAAATCATTAGCCTATTGAATAATACTAATACTTTTAGCTGCGTTTATGAGATCATCAATAAATGTTATATAGTGGGGATGGGTCCTTGTATTGATCATTGTGGGAGACTAACATTACAAACATGAATGTTGAGAAGTAATACTGACATTTAACACACTATGTTCCGTTACCAAGGTAGCTGTGGAACCACAGGAAATGTCTAGGACTGCAAGTTTATGGAGTATGTTTGGTGGGATACTGTGTCAAACACCTTGCATAGGTCACAAAACACTGACAAGACTAGATTGCCTTCATGTTGGTTTTGGTTAGCTGTATTAAGGAAACTAAGAAAGGCTGTATCTGTACTTGGTGTGGTTTGAAAACGTGTTGTGTTGGGGTACGTAAATTACTGCCAATTGCATACTAGAGCAGCTAACACCTGATGCACTTTGCAATAAATTTATATACTGGGAGCAGAATAACTGTGACTCTGTAGTTAGAAAGCTCTGTGGAGTTACCCCCTTTGTGTAGTGGCAACAGGCATGTTTGCTCTCACGTCAGAGGGACAGAAGATTCTAGTATGGATATACTAATCAGAATGGAAACTGGGCATGTAGGGGCATCTGCAAAATTTTGAATTAGTTGGCACACCGGGCATGCAGGCGTATCTAAGTTTAGTGTTAGTTGGCAAAATGGGCATGCAGGGGCATCTGCTAAGTTTAGTATTATCTGGCACAATGGGCATACAAGGGCATCTAAGTTTATTGTTATTTGGCACACAGGGCATGTTGGGGCATCTGCTAAGTTTAGTATTAGTTGGCACACTGGGCATGCAGGGACATCTAAGTTTAGTATTAGTTGGCACACTGGGCATGCAGGGACATCTAAGTTTAGTATTAGTTGGCACACTGGGCATGCAGGGACATCTAAGTTTAGTATTAGTTGGCACACTGGGCATGCAAGGACATCTGCCAAGTTTAGTGTTAGCTGGCACACTGGACATGCAAGGGCATCTGCCAAGTTTAGTGTTAGCTGGCACACTGGGCATACAAGGGCATCTGCCAAGTTTAGTGTTAGCTGGCACACTGGGCATGCAGAAGCATCTAAGTTGTGTTAGTTGGCACACTGGGTCTGAAGGGCCATCTAAGTTTCATATTAGTTGGCACACTGAGCATGCAGGAGCATCTAAGTTTAGTATTAGTTGGCACACAGGGTATGCAGGGGCATGGGGTATGCAGGGACATTTGCTAAGTTTAGTATTAGTTGGCACACTGGGTATGGAGGGGCATCTGCTAAGTTTATAATTAGCACACTGGGCATGCAGGGGCATCTAAGTTTAGTATTAGTTGGCATACCGGGTATGCAGGAGTATCTAAGTTTAGTATTAGTTGGCATAATGGACATGCAAGGACATCTGCCAAGTTTAGTGTTATTTGGCACACTGGGCATGCAGGGGTGTCTAAGTTCAGTGTTAGTTGTTACACTGGGTCTGCAGGGGCATCTATGTTTCTTAGTTGGCACACTGGGCATGCAGGGACATCTATGTTTAGTATTAGTTGGCACACTGGAGATGCAGGGGCATCTGCTGTTAGGTTTACTATTAGTTGGCACACTGAGCATGCAGGAGTATCTGCTGTTTAGTATTAGGTGGCACACTGGGCATGCTGGGGCATCTGCTGTTAGTATTAGTTGGCACACGGAGCATGCAGGGGCATCTAAGGTATTAGTTGGCACAATGGGCATGCAGGGGCATCTAAGGTATTAGTTGGCACAATGGGCATGCAGGGGCATCTAAGTTCATTACTTGGCACACTAGGCATGCAGGAGCATCTGCTATATTTAGTATTCATGGGCATGCTGGGGCATCTGCTATATTTAGCATTAGTTGGCACACTGGGCATGCAGGACATCTGCTGTTAGGTTTAGTATTAGTTGGCGCACTGGGCATGCAGGGCATCTGCTGTTTGGTATTAGTTGGCACAATAGGCATGCAGGGGCACCTACTGTTTAGTATAAGTTGGCACACTGGGCATGCAGGGGCATCTGGTATTACCTGGCACAGTGGGCATGTAGGGGCATCTGCTAGGTTTAGTATTAGTTGGCACACTGGGCATAAAGGGGAACTAAATTTAGCATTAGTTGGCACACTGGGCATGCAGGAGCATCTGCTAAGTTTAGTATTAGTTGGCACACTGGGCATGCTGGGGCATCTAAATTTAATATTAATTGGGACACGGGGCATGCTGGGGCATCTGCTATATTTAGTAGTTGGCACACTGGGCATGCAGGGGCATCTGCTATATTTAGCATTAGATGGCACACTGGCATGCAGGCCATCTGCTGTTTAGTATTAGTTGGCACACTGGGCATGCAAGGGGATCTGCTAAGTATTAGTTGGCACATTGGGCATGCAAGGGTATCTGCTAAGTTTAGCATTAGTTGGCATACTGGGCATGCAGGAGCATCTAAATTTAGTGTTAGTTGGCACACTGGGCATGTGGGGGCATCTATTAGTATTAGTTGGCACACTGGGCATGCAGTGGCATCTAAGTTTATTAGCTGACACTGGGCATGCAGTAGCATCCAAGTTTAGTATTAGTTGGCACTGGGCATGCAGTGGCATCTGCTAAGATTATTAGTTGGCACACGGAATGTAGGGACATCTAATGCATCTATGTTTAGTATTAGTTGGCACTCTGTGCATGCATAGGCATCTAAGATTAGTATTAGATGGCACACTGTGAATGCAGGGACATCTAAGTTTAGGGTTAGATTGCACACTGGGCATGCAGGGACATAAACGTTTATTAGCTGGCACACTGGGCATGCAGGAGCATCTGCTAAGTTTAGTATTAGCTGGTACACTTGGCATGAAGTGGCATCTGCTAAGTTTAGTTTTAGCTGGCACACTGGGCATGCAGGGGCATCTGCAAAGTTGTTAGTTGGCACACTGGGCACAAAGGGGCATCTATTAGTATTAGTTGGCACACTGGGCATGCAGTGGCATCTACATTTAGTATTAGCTGGCACACTGGGCATGCAGTGGCATCTAAGTTTATTAGCTGACACTGGGCATGCAGTGGCATCCAAGTTTAGTATTAGTTGGCACTCTGGGCATGCAGTGGCATCTGCTAAGATTAGTATTAGTTGGTACACTGGGAATGTAGGGACATCTAAATCATCTATGTTTAGTATTAGTTGGCACTCTGGGCATGCAGTGGCATCTAAGATTAGTATTAGATGGCACACTGGGAATGTAGGGACATCTAAGTTTAGGGCTAGATGGCACACTGGCCATGCAGGGACATCAAAGTTTATTAGTTGGCACACTGGCCATGCAGGAGCATCTGCTAAGTTTAGTATTAGCTGGTACACTTGGCATGAAGTGGCATCTAAATTTAGTATTAGCTGGCACACTGGGCATGCAGGGGCATCTGCAAAGTTTAGTGTTAGTTGGCACACTGGGCACAAAGGGGCATCTGCTGTTTAGTGTTAGTTGGCAAGTAAAGTTTTGCTTACTGGATAAGCATGGAGGATGGCAGGAGGCAAGAAAGCATAAAAGCAGAGTGAGTGGGGTGGGTGGAGCTGCAGCATAGGGTACTGGAGCAAAGTGAGGCCCTCACAACCCCATGAATCTATCTACCCTGACAGCAATCTAGGATTTTAAAAACGGATGTTCCAGGTCAGTGGCCTTGTATACTTTACTCAAGAATTACTACTGAAACAGTGTGGAGTGGGCAAATATCCCAGCTTGTTCCACTGCATTTTGCAGCAAGACTCCATGGCTATATATGTTTTAACATTGATAAACAGGAGTTGAGCACTGTAATTTTAGTTACATCTAGGACCTGTTAAGTTACTGTTATGTGAATCACTCAAAGTTAAAGAATTGCAAGTCGATATTATAGGATCGTAGCATCACAGGAAGTTATTAGGCTAATGGCCCTGGGGCCCTTACAAGCCTAGCCAACGGTTTACCCCCAAAAACAAACTTCAGTCACCACTTGTTGCCTCTGTCAATGAGGGACAAAGGTGGGACCGCTGGGACAAATTTGTGGTTTCCAGTCCACTCATTAAGCCTGCGCCTGAAGAGGGTCAGTGAGGTGCTCTATTTGACATGTATGGGAAGTTTATTCCAGAGACGAGGCAGGCACTGGGAGACAAACCTGTCTCTCCAGCAGGTTTCGTTAATGTCACATATTAGATTCAGGCCTTTCAAGTGGGTAATGCACAAGGAGTTGACTTACAAATATGAAGCATCTCTAGTAAGACAGGGTCTGAGACTGCCTTGTAGGTGAGAGACAGATCACCTCTGAGCAATCTGTACGAAACAGAGTAGTGTGACAGTGATTTGTGTCTGTCCACATAGGACAGGTGCTGGAGGCCATGGATTCTCTTTGTGATTTATTTTTGTGGCCTTTCCAGTTGGTTCAGATGTTTGCAGATGTACATACCAAATGGGGCGTTATACTCAATTATTAGTCTAATGAGGGAGGAGTACAGAGCGGTAATCTCCTTTTTTCTGGATGCAATCCCTTTACTTATGAGATGAACCAAGTAAAATGCTTTTCTGAACACTGTTGCTACATGATGGGTGAATGTGAGATTGTTATCAACTTGAGTACCCAGGTCTCTCACCACAGGTTATGTGTTTAGGGGGTTGCCATTGATGTGGTAATCAGTAGGGGCCGTGTTTCTGCCAAATGGTATGATGATACATTTTTTGCGTTTAGCTTGAGGCCATGACTTTGGCACCATTCATTAGTTGCTGCGAGACCCTCTTGCAGTATGTTAACATAATTTGGGGAGTCAGTGACAGCACCCAACTTACAGTAGTCCACAAACTTGGTCATCCACAGGCCTCTTGACTTTGCCTGAACCTCTGAGAAGTAGATTCCAAACAGACCTGTCACTAGTGGAGTTTCCCAGGGATCTGTTAGTGGAGGTGGAGGTGCCTATTTTGACCTTGAGAGTCCTGTCAAAATAGTCACCTCCACATCTGATTAGTAGTGAGTGTGCAGTTAGGGCTGCAATATGGCCTGGGAACCACCTTCCACAGGGTTAGCTACATACAACACTATGGCAGCTAGATCATCAATAGGTCTTATATTACATAAGCAGTATGTTCTTTACAGAAATGTACTAGCTGCTGTTTAGGCCAATCACTTCTCTCTTGGGTTATTTTGTTTCTTTTTCAAGGCAAGACGGTGGACATGCTGAGCTGTGGCTGTTAAAGATGGCAGGAATAACAAAACAATTCCGTAATTATCTGTAAATACAACATTTAATAGTAATTACAAAAAAAAACAATGAAAAGCGACTTTCTAACTTCATATCCTGCACATTACCATATAGCAGCTGCTTGGCATAAAATATTCCACACAGCACAGGTAATGCTGCTTGTCGGTTTCTAGAAAGTAAAGGTCATTCTACTCCAAGCAACATGTTCACTATTACACTGTACAGAACACTAGATGCTGACTAGAGCCCCACCAACATGGCTGCCAGTGGGAAAAATAGACAACTAGAAGACAATGTTATTGGCTATGTTGCTACTGCTGCTGTTTAGATTGTGATTGCGGCTCTGTGGCTTTGTTATCTAATTTGGAAAGTAAGTAAACTACAGAAACGTCAGTGTCTTTGCTAATTGGTCTGAGCATGTGAAACTAGAGTGAATGAAACCTAGCATTTTGTAGCCACAAGGATAAAGCAATAGCAATAAGACACTGCAGGGCATAGAACAATGAAGGAAGGAATAGCAGTGTTCACATAAGACAGAGAGAGGCAGAGACAGACAGGATGACAACATAGGATTATAACAGCAACATAGGCGAGGAAGTGAGGTGACGGGATGGGTGAGGAAGGAACATGAGAGGGGAAAGTAAGGAGAGATGCACAAAGTTTGTATAGGTTTCTGAAAGGAAAAGAGACACAGGAAGAGATGTGTGAGGTTAAGGTGTGGTGGGTACGTGAGGCAGGGATACAGACAGGGAAGTCTGGGGAGTTTAACAGTAAGAGAGACTTTATACTACGCAGCAATTCTTATTCTTGGCAAACTTTCAGAAATGGACATGCAGTGAAGGGTTTGAGCATAAACTTGGACTTAAGATGTTAATGTTATTAGGAGATGATAAAAAATATAAGATATACTAAGGTAGAATTGGAAATGTTTCTGCAAACGGTAGCAGCCTTTAAAAGAAATGAAAGTCAAGAAAGTTAACAACAGACCGGCAGAAAAAAATGTCAAAACTTTTAATAAGTTATCTTTTTTTCTCCAAACAATTTAGGGATTTCAGCGTTAAAGCAGTAACTTCCTCCTTGATGTTACTATATTTTAACCCCCCCCCTCCAAATTAAATCAATCGTCAATTAAAAATGCAAAAGAGCTAAGAAAAGGCTAGTGGGGTTGACCACTGAAGCTATAACATTTGTTCAACCACCATACAAAACATGGATGAACTACACAGAAGAGATTCATAATGTAAAGAAAATTTCACTGGATGTGTATTTAACAAGGAAGCTGCCATGGAGATTGCATAAGAGTACTACTGGTTGTTAAAATGACAAATTGTTAAGATAAATATAAAAACAAATGATGTTAAGCTGTTATTTATGTAAGATGGACTAGATTAACAAATGTTAGCACGCTTAAGACCTGACTCAAAATAGATCTGCATGATCTGGTATATGATGCTTATTTTTTTTAATTCATTCTTTCATGTATCATCAGCATATTCTTTATTTTTTATTAGTACTTACATTTAAGCATTTAAACCTGAACTTGGCACTTGTCATGAATTTTAGAACACAATAATCTGTGACCAATTCAACAGCACAGCAGTTCTTGCTGAAGACTGTCCAAGCTGGGACAAACAAAAAGACCTGGTCTCCAACCAAAGATCTTTCAGGGTAGTCCGGACAATGACTGCTGAGTCAATACAGTTACCCTCCTTGGAGATTTATCTGGAAAATACAGAGAAATGACACTGCCTGCTGTTTGGAAGCCCCCTCGTTCTGTAAAGGGATTTATTTTCTTGATGTTGTGTAGGCTTAGATGAAAAGGTGGAAGGATGACAGAATGATAAATATTCTCTTTTTTACATATTCATGGATACTTTTAGGCTATTGATCTGCAACGATATTAAAAAGCCTAGCCTTACATTCCCAAGGTAGATGTAGCCCTTATATTTTATATGAATAACTCAGTGGAGGGAAGACCAAGGACATGTCGGGACACTTACTTGTTGCAGCTTTACGTAAAGGATACTGGTGCTAAGCTGGGAGTGACTTTGTTGTTTCCCATCCACTCAACCAAATTTCATTTAAACAGAGTAAGAGAAGTACCTTGTTTTATGTGGAGTGGAAGATGGTTCCAGGGAAGTGGTATTCTGCGTTACACAATTATACCACCACCAAGTCCTATTCATGTTGCAAAAGAGACTGAGAGCAATGTCCGTTTCCTCATTTTCAAATTTATTATAACAAAAAAAACAAAAAACAAACATATGTGTCTTTATATATGTACATGGGTCAATGATATATCAAAGAGACCATACGAACAAGTTTCTGAAAACTCGATAAAAAAAAAAAAAAAACTCAAAAATCTACCTTTTTATGTTATTGCAGGGGGGCAAGCCTTCCTGCACCCCCCTGCAAATTATGTATACCAATTCTGTAACGTGATCTCCATTCAAAAGTTTTAAGTTTTGATCATATGGAGTTCGAGTGACTGAAAACTCGATCATCTGATAGAGACACGTTACTTATACATATATATATATATATATATATATATATATATATATATATATGTGTGTGTGTGCGTGTGTATGTGTGTGCATGCGTGTATGTGGTGTGTGTTAACTGGGTATGCCCACTAGATATATTCCCTTTTTAGGGACAAATGGAGACTGTAGGAATCAAAACCCAGGACTGTTGCAGGGTAGTCTAGATCTAGCAGCACAAGGTCAAACATCTATACCAAACTGGCAGAGTAAGTCAGAATTTTACAGAATAATGAATGAAATACTAAATAGGCCACTTCGTAAAAGAATAGCCAGAGAGACAAAGACAGGACAGGAGTGAGGCCAATGACAATATGAAGAAACAAGGAAAGGGAGATGGGGTGCATCTCCTCCTCCACTCCCTGTTCAATACAACCTTCTCATTCCAGTCCTTAGTATTAATAATCTATCACACATCTTAAGCCAAAAACTGAAACCTGGGAAGCCACTTATGTAGTTGAGGTTGTAGCCATTCCTCATCTTCAACCAACCCATTTAACCAACTGTTAGGTTCAAGTCAATCAGAAGAGTTCTCTGAATTTCTCCTGTGCCAATACCTTTTGCCAGTAAAACAATTAGCTAAAGCAAGTTCCAGTAATTTCCTGTCCCGAGAATAATCCTCAGAGGTGACTAATTATCAGCTGAAGTACATCACTACTGATGCTTTAAACCCATTATACAAAACCAGTGTATACTGGAAGTGCACTCCAATATACACAATGTATTTATATGCATACAATCACCGAACCACACCTCAAACAGGTCTAGTCTACTGTCAAAAATATTTTAGCTAACCTGGATGAGTACAGAAATATTTGTGCAGGTACCACCATGCACAATTCTAAATCTCTTAAACCTAGTGGCATATCTAGACATTGTATCAATCATGTTCCATTTTTAAACTTGCACCTCTAAATTTAAAAGCTTCTCACATGTTGTCATTGCACTTAAGACTAATGAATCTCTCAGAAAACACAGCACTCTCTAGTCTCTAGTAATCAGCCCTCTAGCAAGGAGTACTGTTCCCCAACCTCCATGACATATTTAAGAATATATTGGCAACATCCTAAGGGCGTATAAACAATTTAGGATTATACCACGTGGACTATGTGTCCTAAAGATGTCCACGTCAGGTAATAGATTTCCTGACTTACTCTACAAATGGCAACAGCTCAATATTGAGCTTAGCTTTAACTATATGAAGTTGCTCGTTGACTTTCACACACCAGAAGAGGATGAACTTAGATCTAAAGTTAACAAATTGTTTGATACTATTAAACTAAAATTTCCGGGTGATAGCACGGACACTAAAATTGAGAAGGTACTTGATAATGTATTAATGCTCAAGAGACGCATGTTAGAACAGAAAAAGAATAAAATAATGAGGGACACAAGGGACTTTAAAAACTCTCATGTTTTCACCTGGCCTAGGCAATGTATGAGCAACCTGAACGCTAATCTAATAATGTACTGCAAGGTAGTTCAAATGTTGCTGCTGAGAATGTTTTTAATCATGTCAATAATATTAATGTTACGAGTGATGTTACTTTTGCTGACTCTGTGGGCATTTCAATTGTTAAAACGACGAACAGTAATAGTTTATCTGCATTGAATGAACCCTTGTCTATAGAGAATGTTACCAACACTGTTACTAACAACACGATATGTACACAAGACAATGCAGAAATAAGTACACCCTCAGCTGGAGTTGTAGATACGAACAGCACAAACAATACTGTCCTTATGAACACAGAGGCTGTAGTTAGATGTAAATCAGGTTTTAGTAATGTGTCTCCACCTGTACGATCTGCAATTGATAGAGCTGTACATACCCCTTTCCCCATAGCCCAGGATCAGTTTCTGGGGAGGAGGCATTCAGCAAGCAGGGGCAGACAAAAAAGGAAAGGATCCAACGAGGAACACCATGGTCCCACGTTGAAAAAAATGTGGGAGAAAACCAATCGCTGATAGTTAATCTATCCAGCAGAGACCTAACTGTTTATGAGACACAGGTTTTAAATAAAGGACTTAGTTTTATCCCCACTGAAAGAAGTAATGTCGTTGATTCCATTATAGATGCCAAAATGTTTGTTAGGAATATTCAACTTAAACTAGATTTTGATGGCCCTAATAGTATGGTGAATGGTCCTTGTTTTCGTACCAATAGTACATACATTCCACAATTACACCCGATAGTGGATGTTTTTTCCAGAAAATTGGAAAGTGATATATACGACTATTTTCAAACAAGTAAAGGAGTGAGATATAAAAATAACCTGAATTATCTTCAGAGACAAGCTCTGAAAGACCTTAGGAATGATCAGACCTTGGTTATTAGGCCAGCCGATAAAGGTGGGCCTATTGTCCTAATGGACACTGAAGAATATAGTTCCATTATGTTAGAACTTTTGAGTGATGCAAACTTTTACGTTAGAATAGATATGAAAATAGTAACAGACAAGGTATTTCAGACATATTATATGTTAGATGATTTACTTATGTCGTCCTCCATCACTAAGGAATTATATGATTATTTAAAGGTTAAGAACCCTCTTATACCAATCATTCAAGGTTTACCGAAGGTCCATAAGTCACAGATGAGACCCCCTATGAGACCAATAGTGGCGGGCCAAGGCTGGATCACTGAACCACTATCCATTTTTACAGAGTATCATCTAAGACCTATGGTTGATGCAAATTGTAATATATTGAGAGACAGCAAGCAATTTTTGCTTGATTTATACTCATATATGAGTAGGCAGGATGAAAGTTTACCATATTTTATAGTGACTCTAGATGTGGTCAGTTTGTTCACTGTAATTCCAAATGACCTGGGTATTCAGTATATACAGGACTATTTAAGAAGCCACTCTGATTTTTCTTCAGAAAAGATTGATTTGATATCTCTTTTTCTTGAGTCGATTTTGATGAATAATATATTTATGTTTGGCAATGAAATTTTCCTACAGAAGGATGGCGTAGCTATGGGCACCTCTTGTGCCAATAGCTACGCCAACCTAGTTATGGCATGGTGGGAAGAAAGTATTCTTTTTAAGATGGACTTGTTTCTGAAACACGTGGGTATATACCGAAGGTTTGTAGATGACCTTTTCTTTATTTGGCTTGGTGATGATAGTACACTTTTGGAATTGGTTGAGTTAATGAATAACTCCACGACTTTTCTAAAGTTTACCTTGAATTATTCAAGAGATGCGATTTCTTTCTTAGATGTAGCCATAAATAGACTCAGTAATGGTATGCTCAATACTTCTGTCCACAGGAAATTATGTTATAGGAACACACTACTTCATAGGAACAGCATGCACCCTAGTTTTGTGTTTAATAATGTTGTGAAAGGACAGATAATAAGGGCCTCTAGATTCAATCCAACTAATGAAGGTTATATGAATGAATTGGATGGTCTAAGAATTAAGTTGACAGAGAGAGGCTATAACAAGGAGACAGTTGAACAGACTATTTCAGAAGTTAATGAATTAAGGAATAACATAGCGAAGCCATATTTTTCTGAATTACCAATTTCTTCTGACACAAGTAACACATTAATTAAACGTGAACTTAGGGCTCCTATGTTTTTTACAAAAGATGCCTCACATCTAAGAGAACTTATGGCTAGAATTTGGGACATCTTATTATTAGACAATGACATCAAACAGATTGTAGGTCCCAAACCACAAGTGTACTATAAGAACAAGCCAAATTTAAGAAGATTATTATGCAAACCAAGGAATATTTTAGAAAGGAAAGACATGACCAGAGGCAATTCGAACACCACACCATGTGGTAAGTGTAACCAATGTATGTATATACATGATGGTACCACATTTACACACCCTATCACAAAGCAAGTATTTAATTTTAATACTATGACAAATTGTAGCAGTAGGAATGTTATTTACTTAGCCAGGTGTGAGGCATGCCCTGCGTTCTACATCGGAAAAACTAATAGATCCTTGAAGGAACGCATTAGAGAACATATCTATCACATCAGGATAGGTTCTGACCTTAATGCATTGGCCAAACACCACAGAGATCTGGGTTCTAGTCACACATTTAGATTTAGTGTCATACAAAAATTAGATGTCAATCCAAGAGGGGGCGATGTTATTAACTATACCCTAGAATGTGAATTAAAATGGATCATAAGGTGCAAAGCTGACCATATACCAGGGTTAAATGATAAAATACAAATTAAGCCTGTTCTAAGAAACAGGAAACTTAAAAGGAAGGCATAGATCTGGTCTTTATGTTTAATTTATGTACTGTTGGACAATAGGGTCATTGTGATTCTATATGAGTGTGTTGCTTTTTGTAGCACTAATAGGCATCTAGTTATGTTCATTTTAATACATATATACATATATTTATATATCTTTTTAGATATAAATACATTTTTTAATGTACTACTGTTTTTATTCTCTGTTTGTCTTTATAATAGTTGCGCTTCACATTGAATTCTCTTGTGACTAATGCACTTTGTGAAATCATCCAATGAAATTAATTGGAGGGTTATTTAAATGTTAGAAGGGAAATGTGTAATGTATAAGTCTGAAGAAGCCTCTGGGTGAAAGCGCTTACTTATTTGTGATTAAACGGAATTATTTTATACCTTTGAACAGAGTCCTTGACTTTTCTTAAGTCTAATAACAGCTGGATGATTTTTGGATTTCGTGCCACACAGGTACCAGCATTTTATGCAACTTGGTGTGTTATTCAGTATTTTACTGCTGGTTCTGTGTTCCGGTGGCTGGGTGTGCGTCTTTTGGATTATATTGTATCACTCATGTTCCATTTTTAAACTTGCACCTCTAAATTTAAAAGCTTCTCACATGTTGTCATTGCACTTAAGACTAATGAATCTCTCAGAAAACACAGCACTCTCTAGTCTCTAGTAATCAGCCCTCTAGCAAGGAGTACTGTTCCCCAACCTCCATGACATATTTAAGAATATATTGGCAACATCCTAAGGGCGTATAAACAATTTAGCAGCTTTCACCTTCTACATCAAAGCAAAATGCTCCAACTGTAATCTCTGTGGGAACCAAAAGCGTTTTTGAACTTCAGAATGTCCATCCAGTTAGACACACACAATCTTACTTGACATCCAACATGCATACCTTTAAATAACCTGGTATGTCAGGAATAGCCAGTTAATTCTTTAAGTAACGGCGGTTTACCCCAGGCCACCCTTGCTCTCCAGATCTTTTGCACAAACTATTTATTTATTTGTATTTGCTTGTTGGGGTAGTGCACCAATCAATACTGACCAATTTCAGCCTCAAACTGGGATTGCAGGTTAAACCCCAGTCTTTAGACTAATACAAGCAGCTTTAGGCTAATAAAACAAGCATTTGATGAGTAATGTCAAAAGACCTGTTCCTAAGCTAGTGTACATAATTAAGGGTAGTGCACCAACCATCACCTCTAGTCCTACTCCATAACTCCAGCTCTAACCATAATGTTAACACTAACCGTGTCCCTAACCATAACATTAATCATAACGATACATCTATAGCTAAGCCTTATCCCTAATTCCATTGCTAAACAACATGCAAACTTACACAGGATGCTGAAAGGTGCTACTTTTCCTGCCAACTAGACCTTCTGGCACATTCACAATTTACACTTGTGATGTTCAGTCCTTGACATTCTACAGTTCGATATCTGGATGTCCACACAATGGAAGGAACCCTTCATATGCACACATGTATGATTTAGCAAATGGATTTGGTGCAGGCGTGTCAAGCTGATCAAAATACATGCATGCAACACAGAAGAAAATAATGAATGCACACCACTGCAGTTTTTCCAGTCTTGTTTTCTAGTGCTAGTAAGACTTGCATACATTTTAAACAGCCAAGAAATCTAACAGCATTATTAAGAGTGAAGAGATGGCATTTTTAATTTAATTACATAGGTAGTAAAGGAAGGATAGAATATTCAATAGGAGCTGTCCAAAACCACTCAGGCTTAATGATTTCCAGGTCACTAAAGTGAAAAGATGAAGGAATGCAGGCTGTGATGGAATGAGAGCTGGACATATGCACAAGCTAGCAGTAAGGGCCATTCATCACTGATTAAGCTCTGCAGGGCTCAAAAGGAAAACTACAAAGCTTCATGTGTGCAACCTTCTTAAGTAAAAACTACACTTGGCTTTGATCCAGACAGACTGAGGCTGTCACATGCACTAGGCTACCTAGTAAGAAGGCCTAAGGAGGAAGAGGTACCCAGAATTTTGAAAGAGAAAATATGTCATTTAATTGACAACTGACACGTTAAAAAAGAAAGGGCTCTGTGTTGACAAAAATGCAGTCCTCCTGAGATAAAGGGATCAATTTCAGAGAAAGCTGATATATCAAAGCAACTTGAAGTGCACTGCACTAAATCCATGTTTATATTCCTAACATGTTAAAAACACAGATAAAGCACAGAAAAGATAAAATTTAGCATATCTGGTAAACAAATGTGCCATGTGAAAAGAAATGTTAAAGGATAATGTGACACTTTCAATTATGTATCAGAAATCCATATCACTGTGTATTGTTTACTTACTTGTGTGTGTGTGTGTGTGTGTGTGTGTGTGTGTGTGTGTATGTATAGCTATATGAGTGTATATATATATATATATATATATATATATATATATATATATATATATATATGTATATATCTATACATACTTATACTTATGTACCTCACAATACATCTATAACAACTGGAAAGGCCACAGAAATACCTCACAAAGAGGATTACCGGCCTCAAACAGATGCCCTACGCACACCATGTAAAAAAACTCCAACTTTACTCTGTTGCATATCGCCTACTCAGAGGCGATATCTGCCTAACATACAAAGCTATGTCAAACCCAGAGCTGTTGGACATGCTCCACTTAAAGAAATCCCAATCCCTCCGAGCTACACACTCTAGGGACCTAAAGCTTGACAGCACAATAAAGAGAACATGCTGGAGGAATAGATTCCTGTCCCAGAGACTTCCCATACTCTGGAACAAACTACCTATCTATATCAAACAAAGCTTCTCATTAGGGATTCACATCTAGATCAGGGGAGGTCATCGTGCCTCTTTACTCATCCCTCATCAGGCCCATAATTGAGTACAATGCCCCTTTCGGGATGCATCTTACCAGACACCTGCAGCAACTGGAAAGACCCCAAAAGTACCTCACCAAGAGGATCATAGGGCTCAAACAGATGCCATATGCTGCCCGGTTAAAGAAACTCCAGCTCTACTCAGTGGCATACTGCCTGCTCAGAGGCGATCTGTGCCTGACGTATAAAGCCATGTCCAACCCAGAATTAATGGACATGCTGCACCTCAGAAAATCCAAATCCCATCGTACTGGCTCGAGACTTGAACCTCAGCACTGAAATAAATAGGACATGCTGGAGGGACAGATTCATAACCCAGAGGCTCCCTTCACTCTGGAATAAAATCCCAGTCCAGGTTAGGCAGAGTCCCTCATTGACTCTCTTCAAGAGGAATCTTGATGAGTGGATGGGAGATCGTAGGTTTACCCCAGGTATCACTTCTGTGTCACTGTTAGACGGAGGCACAGTATACTAACCTCGAAAAAGGGCATAGCAAAATTAATTTAAAATGAGTGGCGAAAGCCAAACACACTCTGGCTAAGCTTGTAAATGCCCTAGGGCAGATAGCCTAGTATGAACCTATGAACCTATTAGCCAC